>NC_137096.1:12534276-12635754 GCF_951640355.1 Cnephaeus nilssonii | reverse complement strand
CCTAACCCTAACCCTAACCCTAACCCTAACCCTAACCCTAACCCTAACCCTAACCCTAACCCTAACCCTAACCCTAACCCTAACCCTAACCCTAACCCTAACCCTAACCCTAACCCTAACCCTAACCCTAACCCTAACCCAACCCTAACCCTAACCCTAACCCTAACCCTAACCCTAACCCTAACCCTAACCCTAACCCTAACCCTAACCCTAACCCTAACCCTAACCCTAACCCTAACCCTAACCCTAACCCTAACCCTAACCCTAACCCTAACCCTAACCCTAACCCTAACCCTAACCCTAACCCTAACCCTAACCCTAACCCTAACCCTAACCCTAACCCTAACCCTAACCCTAACCCTAACCCTAACCCTAACCCTAACCCTAACCCTAACCCTAACCCTAACCCTAACCCTAACCCTAACCCTAACCCTAACCCTAACCCTAACCCTAACCCTAACCCTAACCCTAACCCTAACCCTAACCCTAACCCTAACCCTAACCCTAACCCTAACCCTAACCCTAACCCTAACCCTAACCCTAACCCTAACCCTAACCCTAACCCTAACCCTAACCCTAACCCTAACCCTAACCCTAACCCTAACCCTAACCCTAACCCTAACCCTAACCCTAACCCTAACCCTAACCCTAACCCTAACCCTAACCCTAACCCTAACCCTAACCCTAACCCTAACCCTAACCCTAACCCTAACCCTAACCCTAACCCTAACCCTAACCCTAACCCTAACCCTAACCCTAACCCTAACCCTAACCCTAACCCTAACCCTAACCCTAACCCTAACCCTAACCCTAACCCTAACCCTAACCCTAACCCTAACCCTAACCCTAACCCTAACCCTAACCCTAACCCTAACCCTAACCCTAACCCTAACCCTAACCCTAACCCTAACCCTAACCCTAACCCTAACCCTAACCCTAACCCTAACCCTAACCCTAACCCTAACCCTAACCCTAACCCTAACCCTAACCCTAACCCTAACCCTAACCCTAACCCTAACCCTAACCCTAACCCTAACCCTAACCCTAACCCTAACCCTAACCCTAACCCTAACCCTAACCCTAACCCTAACCCTAACCCTAACCCTAACCCTAACCCTAACCCTAACCCTAACCCTAACCCTAACCCTAACCCTAACCCTAACCCTAACCCTAACCCTAACCCTAACCCTAACCCTAACCCTAACCCTAACCCTAACCCTAACCCTAACCCTAACCCTAACCCTAACCCTAACCCTAACCCTAACCCTAACCCTAACCCTAACCCTAACCCTAACCCTAACCCTAACCCTAACCCTAACCCTAACCCTAACCCTAACCCTAACCCTAACCCTAACCCTAACCCTAACCCTAACCCTAACCCTAACCCTAACCCTAACCCTAACCCTAACCCTAACCCTAACCCTAACCCTAACCCTAACCCTAACCCTAACCCTAACCCTAACCCTAACCCTAACCCTAACCCTAACCCTAACCCTAACCCTAACCCTAACCCTAACCCTAACCCTAACCCTAACCCTAACCCTAACCCTAACCCTAACCCTAACCCTAACCCTAACCCTAACCCTAACCCTAACCCTAACCCTAACCCTAACCCTAACCCTAACCCTAACCCTAACCCTAACCCTAACCCTAACCCTAACCCTAACCCTAACCCTAACCCTAACCCTAACCCTAACCCTAACCCTAACCCTAACCCTAACCCTAACCCTAACCCTAACCCTAACCCTAACCCTAACCCTAACCCTAACCCTAACCCTAACCCTAACCCTAACCCTAACCCTAACCCTAACCCTAACCCTAACCCTAACCCTAACCCTAACCCTAACCCTAACCCTAACCCTAACCCTAACCCTAACCCTAACCCTAACCCTAACCCTAACCCTAACCCTAACCCTAACCCTAACCCTAACCCTAACCCTAACCCTAACCCTAACCCTAACCCTAACCCTAACCCTAACCCTAACCCTAACCCTAACCCTAACCCTAACCCTAACCCTAACCCTAACCCTAACCCTAACCCTAACCCTAACCCTAACCCTAACCCTAACCCTAACCCTAACCCTAACCCTAACCCTAACCCTAACCCTAACCCTAACCCTAACCCTAACCCTAACCCTAACCCTAACCCTAACCCTAACCCTAACCCTAACCCTAACCCTAACCCTAACCCTAACCCTAACCCTAACCCTAACCCTAACCCTAACCCTAACCCTAACCCTAACCCTAACCCTAACCCTAACCCTAACCCTAACCCTAACCCTAACCCTAACCCTAACCCTAACCCTAACCCTAACCCTAACCCTAACCCTAACCCTAACCCTAACCCTAACCCTAACCCTAACCCTAACCCTAACCCTAACCCTAACCCTAACCCTAACCCTAACCCTAACCCTAACCCTAACCCTAACCCTAACCCTAACCCTAACCCTAACCCTAACCCTAACCCTAACCCTAACCCTAACCCTAACCCTAACCCTAACCCTAACCCTAACCCTAACCCTAACCCTAACCCTAACCCTAACCCTAACCCTAACCCTAACCCTAACCCTAACCCTAACCCTAACCCTAACCCTAACCCTAACCCTAACCCTAACCCTAACCCTAACCCTAACCCTAACCCTAACCCTAACCCTAACCCTAACCCTAACCCTAACCCTAACCCTAACCCTAACCCTAACCCTAACCCTAACCCTAACCCTAACCCTAACCCTAACCCTAACCCTAACCCTAACCCTAACCCTAACCCTAACCCTAACCCTAACCCTAACCCTAACCCTAACCCTAACCCTAACCCTAACCCTAACCCTAACCCTAACCCTAACCCTAACCCTAACCCTAACCCTAACCCTAACCCTAACCCTAACCCTAACCCTAACCCTAACCCTAACCCTAACCCTAACCCTAACCCTAACCCTAACCCTAACCCTAACCCTAACCCTAACCCTAACCCTAACCCTAACCCTAACCCTAACCCTAACCCTAACCCTAACCCTAACCCTAACCCTAACCCTAACCCTAACCCTAACCCTAACCCTAACCCTAACCCTAACCCTAACCCTAACCCTAACCCTAACCCTAACCCTAACCCTAACCCTAACCCTAACCCTAACCCTAACCCTAACCCTAACCCTAACCCTAACCCTAACCCTAACCCTAACCCTAACCCTAACCCTAACCCTAACCCTAACCCTAACCCTAACCCTAACCCTAACCCTAACCCTAACCCTAACCCTAACCCTAACCCTAACCCTAACCCTAACCCTAACCCTAACCCTAACCCTAACCCTAACCCTAACCCTAACCCTAACCCTAACCCTAACCCTAACCCTAACCCTAACCCTAACCCTAACCCTAACCCTAACCCTAACCCTAACCCTAACCCTAACCCTAACCCTAACCCTAACCCTAACCCTAACCCTAACCCTAACCCTAACCCTAACCCTAACCCTAACCCTAACCCTAACCCTAACCCTAACCCTAACCCTAACCCTAACCCTAACCCTAACCCTAACCCTAACCCTAACCCTAACCCTAACCCTAACCCTAACCCTAACCCTAACCCTAACCCTAACCCTAACCCTAACCCTAACCCTAACCCTAACCCTAACCCTAACCCTAACCCTAACCCTAACCCTAACCCTAACCCTAACCCTAACCCTAACCCTAACCCTAACCCTAACCCTAACCCTAACCCTAACCCTAACCCTAACCCTAACCCTAACCCTAACCCTAACCCTAACCCTAACCCTAACCCTAACCCTAACCCTAACCCTAACCCTAACCCTAACCCTAACCCTAACCCTAACCCTAACCCTAACCCTAACCCTAACCCTAACCCTAACCCTAACCCTAACCCTAACCCTAACCCTAACCCTAACCCTAACCCTAACCCTAACCCTAACCCTAACCCTAACCCTAACCCTAACCCTAACCCTAACCCTAACCCTAACCCTAACCCTAACCCTAACCCTAACCCTAACCCTAACCCTAACCCTAACCCTAACCCTAACCCTAACCCTAACCCTAACCCTAACCCTAACCCTAACCCTAACCCTAACCCTAACCCTAACCCTAACCCTAACCCTAACCCTAACCCTAACCCTAACCCTAACCCTAACCCTAACCCTAACCCTAACCCTAACCCTAACCCTAACCCTAACCCTAACCCTAACCCTAACCCTAACCCTAACCCTAACCCTAACCCTAACCCTAACCCTAACCCTAACCCTAACCCTAACCCTAACCCTAACCCTAACCCTAACCCTAACCCTAACCCTAACCCTAACCCTAACCCTAACCCTAACCCTAACCCTAACCCTAACCCTAACCCTAACCCTAACCCTAACCCTAACCCTAACCCTAACCCTAACCCTAACCCTAACCCTAACCCTAACCCTAACCCTAACCCTAACCCTAACCCTAACCCTAACCCTAACCCTAACCCTAACCCTAACCCTAACCCTAACCCTAACCCTAACCCTAACCCTAACCCTAACCCTAACCCTAACCCTAACCCTAACCCTAACCCTAACCCTAACCCTAACCCTAACCCTAACCCTAACCCTAACCCTAACCCTAACCCTAACCCTAACCCTAACCCTAACCCTAACCCTAACCCTAACCCTAACCCTAACCCTAACCCTAACCCTAACCCTAACCCTAACCCTAACCCTAACCCTAACCCTAACCCTAACCCTAACCCTAACCCTAACCCTAACCCTAACCCTAACCCTAACCCTAACCCTAACCCTAACCCTAACCCTAACCCTAACCCTAACCCTAACCCTAACCCTAACCCTAACCCTAACCCTAACCCTAACCCTAACCCTAACCCTAACCCTAACCCTAACCCTAACCCTAACCCTAACCCTAACCCTAACCCTAACCCTAACCCTAACCCTAACCCTAACCCTAACCCTAACCCTAACCCTAACCCTAACCCTAACCCTAACCCTAACCCTAACCCTAACCCTAACCCTAACCCTAACCCTAACCCTAACCCTAACCCTAACCCTAACCCTAACCCTAACCCTAACCCTAACCCTAACCCTAACCCTAACCCTAACCCTAACCCTAACCCTAACCCTAACCCTAACCCTAACCCTAACCCTAACCCTAACCCTAACCCTAACCCTAACCCTAACCCTAACCCTAACCCTAACCCTAACCCTAACCCTAACCCTAACCCTAACCCTAACCCTAACCCTAACCCTAACCCTAACCCTAACCCTAACCCTAACCCTAACCCTAACCCTAACCCTAACCCTAACCCTAACCCTAACCCTAACCCTAACCCTAACCCTAACCCTAACCCTAACCCTAACCCTAACCCTAACCCTAACCCTAACCCTAACCCTAACCCTAACCCTAACCCTAACCCTAACCCTAACCCTAACCCTAACCCTAACCCTAACCCTAACCCTAACCCTAACCCTAACCCTAACCCTAACCCTAACCCTAACCCTAACCCTAACCCTAACCCTAACCCTAACCCTAACCCTAACCCTAACCCTAACCCTAACCCTAACCCTAACCCTAACCCTAACCCTAACCCTAACCCTAACCCTAACCCTAACCCTAACCCTAACCCTAACCCTAACCCTAACCCTAACCCTAACCCTAACCCTAACCCTAACCCTAACCCTAACCCTAACCCTAACCCTAACCCTAACCCTAACCCTAACCCTAACCCTAACCCTAACCCTAACCCTAACCCTAACCCTAACCCTAACCCTAACCCTAACCCTAACCCTAACCCTAACCCTAACCCTAACCCTAACCCTAACCCTAACCCTAACCCTAACCCTAACCCTAACCCTAACCCTAACCCTAACCCTAACCCTAACCCTAACCCTAACCCTAACCCTAACCCTAACCCTAACCCTAACCCTAACCCTAACCCTAACCCTAACCCTAACCCTAACCCTAACCCTAACCCTAACCCTAACCCTAACCCTAACCCTAACCCTAACCCTAACCCTAACCCTAACCCTAACCCTAACCCTAACCCTAACCCTAACCCTAACCCTAACCCTAACCCTAACCCTAACCCTAACCCTAACCCTAACCCTAACCCTAACCCTAACCCTAACCCTAACCCTAACCCTAACCCTAACCCTAACCCTAACCCTAACCCTAACCCTAACCCTAACCCTAACCCTAACCCTAACCCTAACCCTAACCCTAACCCTAACCCTAACCCTAACCCTAACCCTAACCCTAACCCTAACCCTAACCCTAACCCTAACCCTAACCCTAACCCTAACCCTAACCCTAACCCTAACCCTAACCCTAACCCTAACCCTAACCCTAACCCTAACCCTAACCCTAACCCTAACCCTAACCCTAACCCTAACCCTAACCCTAACCCTAACCCTAACCCTAACCCTAACCCTAACCCTAACCCTAACCCTAACCCTAACCCTAACCCTAACCCTAACCCTAACCCTAACCCTAACCCTAACCCTAACCCTAACCCTAACCCTAACCCTAACCCTAACCCTAACCCTAACCCTAACCCTAACCCTAACCCTAACCCTAACCCTAACCCTAACCCTAACCCTAACCCTAACCCTAACCCTAACCCTAACCCTAACCCTAACCCTAACCCTAACCCTAACCCTAACCCTAACCCTAACCCTAACCCTAACCCTAACCCTAACCCTAACCCTAACCCTAACCCTAACCCTAACCCTAACCCTAACCCTAACCCTAACCCTAACCCTAACCCTAACCCTAACCCTAACCCTAACCCTAACCCTAACCCTAACCCTAACCCTAACCCTAACCCTAACCCTAACCCTAACCCTAACCCTAACCCTAACCCTAACCCTAACCCTAACCCTAACCCTAACCCTAACCCTAACCCTAACCCTAACCCTAACCCTAACCCTAACCCTAACCCTAACCCTAACCCTAACCCTAACCCTAACCCTAACCCTAACCCTAACCCTAACCCTAACCCTAACCCTAACCCTAACCCTAACCCTAACCCTAACCCTAACCCTAACCCTAACCCTAACCCTAACCCTAACCCTAACCCTAACCCTAACCCTAACCCTAACCCTAACCCTAACCCTAACCCTAACCCTAACCCTAACCCTAACCCTAACCCTAACCCTAACCCTAACCCTAACCCTAACCCTAACCCTAACCCTAACCCTAACCCTAACCCTAACCCTAACCCTAACCCTAACCCTAACCCTAACCCTAACCCTAACCCTAACCCTAACCCTAACCCTAACCCTAACCCTAACCCTAACCCTAACCCTAACCCTAACCCTAACCCTAACCCTAACCCTAACCCTAACCCTAACCCTAACCCTAACCCTAACCCTAACCCTAACCCTAACCCTAACCCTAACCCTAACCCTAACCCTAACCCTAACCCTAACCCTAACCCTAACCCTAACCCTAACCCTAACCCTAACCCTAACCCTAACCCTAACCCTAACCCTAACCCTAACCCTAACCCTAACCCTAACCCTAACCCTAACCCTAACCCTAACCCTAACCCTAACCCTAACCCTAACCCTAACCCTAACCCTAACCCTAACCCTAACCCTAACCCTAACCCTAACCCTAACCCTAACCCTAACCCTAACCCTAACCCTAACCCTAACCCTAACCCTAACCCTAACCCTAACCCTAACCCTAACCCTAACCCTAACCCTAACCCTAACCCTAACCCTAACCCTAACCCTAACCCTAACCCTAACCCTAACCCTAACCCTAACCCTAACCCTAACCCTAACCCTAACCCTAACCCTAACCCTAACCCTAACCCTAACCCTAACCCTAACCCTAACCCTAACCCTAACCCTAACCCTAACCCTAACCCTAACCCTAACCCTAACCCTAACCCTAACCCTAACCCTAACCCTAACCCTAACCCTAACCCTAACCCTAACCCTAACCCTAACCCTAACCCTAACCCTAACCCTAACCCTAACCCTAACCCTAACCCTAACCCTAACCCTAACCCTAACCCTAACCCTAACCCTAACCCTAACCCTAACCCTAACCCTAACCCTAACCCTAACCCTAACCCTAACCCTAACCCTAACCCTAACCCTAACCCTAACCCTAACCCTAACCCTAACCCTAACCCTAACCCTAACCCTAACCCTAACCCTAACCCTAACCCTAACCCTAACCCTAACCCTAACCCTAACCCTAACCCTAACCCTAACCCTAACCCTAACCCTAACCCTAACCCTAACCCTAACCCTAACCCTAACCCTAACCCTAACCCTAACCCTAACCCTAACCCTAACCCTAACCCTAACCCTAACCCTAACCCTAACCCTAACCCTAACCCTAACCCTAACCCTAACCCTAACCCTAACCCTAACCCTAACCCTAACCCTAACCCTAACCCTAACCCTAACCCTAACCCTAACCCTAACCCTAACCCTAACCCTAACCCTAACCCTAACCCTAACCCTAACCCTAACCCTAACCCTAACCCTAACCCTAACCCTAACCCTAACCCTAACCCTAACCCTAACCCTAACCCTAACCCTAACCCTAACCCTAACCCTAACCCTAACCCTAACCCTAACCCTAACCCTAACCCTAACCCTAACCCTAACCCTAACCCTAACCCTAACCCTAACCCTAACCCTAACCCTAACCCTAACCCTAACCCTAACCCTAACCCTAACCCTAACCCTAACCCTAACCCTAACCCTAACCCTAACCCTAACCCTAACCCTAACCCTAACCCTAACCCTAACCCTAACCCTAACCCTAACCCTAACCCTAACCCTAACCCTAACCCTAACCCTAACCCTAACCCTAACCCTAACCCTAACCCTAACCCTAACCCTAACCCTAACCCTAACCCTAACCCTAACCCTAACCCTAACCCTAACCCTAACCCTAACCCTAACCCTAACCCTAACCCTAACCCTAACCCTAACCCTAACCCTAACCCTAACCCTAACCCTAACCCTAACCCTAACCCTAACCCTAACCCTAACCCTAACCCTAACCCTAACCCTAACCCTAACCCTAACCCTAACCCTAACCCTAACCCTAACCCTAACCCTAACCCTAACCCTAACCCTAACCCTAACCCTAACCCTAACCCTAACCCTAACCCTAACCCTAACCCTAACCCTAACCCTAACCCTAACCCTAACCCTAACCCTAACCCTAACCCTAACCCTAACCCTAACCCTAACCCTAACCCTAACCCTAACCCTAACCCTAACCCTAACCCTAACCCTAACCCTAACCCTAACCCTAACCCTAACCCTAACCCTAACCCTAACCCTAACCCTAACCCTAACCCTAACCCTAACCCTAACCCTAACCCTAACCCTAACCCTAACCCTAACCCTAACCCTAACCCTAACCCTAACCCTAACCCTAACCCTAACCCTAACCCTAACCCTAACCCTAACCCTAACCCTAACCCTAACCCTAACCCTAACCCTAACCCTAACCCTAACCCTAACCCTAACCCTAACCCTAACCCTAACCCTAACCCTAACCCTAACCCTAACCCTAACCCTAACCCTAACCCTAACCCTAACCCTAACCCTAACCCTAACCCTAACCCTAACCCTAACCCTAACCCTAACCCTAACCCTAACCCTAACCCTAACCCTAACCCTAACCCTAACCCTAACCCTAACCCTAACCCTAACCCTAACCCTAACCCTAACCCTAACCCTAACCCTAACCCTAACCCTAACCCTAACCCTAACCCTAACCCTAACCCTAACCCTAACCCTAACCCTAACCCTAACCCTAACCCTAACCCTAACCCTAACCCTAACCCTAACCCTAACCCTAACCCTAACCCTAACCCTAACCCTAACCCTAACCCTAACCCTAACCCTAACCCTAACCCTAACCCTAACCCTAACCCTAACCCTAACCCTAACCCTAACCCTAACCCTAACCCTAACCCTAACCCTAACCCTAACCCTAACCCTAACCCTAACCCTAACCCTAACCCTAACCCTAACCCTAACCCTAACCCTAACCCTAACCCTAACCCTAACCCTAACCCTAACCCTAACCCTAACCCTAACCCTAACCCTAACCCTAACCCTAACCCTAACCCTAACCCTAACCCTAACCCTAACCCTAACCCTAACCCTAACCCTAACCCTAACCCTAACCCTAACCCTAACCCTAACCCTAACCCTAACCCTAACCCTAACCCTAACCCTAACCCTAACCCTAACCCTAACCCTAACCCTAACCCTAACCCTAACCCTAACCCTAACCCTAACCCTAACCCTAACCCTAACCCTAACCCTAACCCTAACCCTAACCCTAACCCTAACCCTAACCCTAACCCTAACCCTAACCCTAACCCTAACCCTAACCCTAACCCTAACCCTAACCCTAACCCTAACCCTAACCCTAACCCTAACCCTAACCCTAACCCTAACCCTAACCCTAACCCTAACCCTAACCCTAACCCTAACCCTAACCCTAACCCTAACCCTAACCCTAACCCTAACCCTAACCCTAACCCTAACCCTAACCCTAACCCTAACCCTAACCCTAACCCTAACCCTAACCCTAACCCTAACCCTAACCCTAACCCTAACCCTAACCCTAACCCTAACCCTAACCCTAACCCTAACCCTAACCCTAACCCTAACCCTAACCCTAACCCTAACCCTAACCCTAACCCTAACCCTAACCCTAACCCTAACCCTAACCCTAACCCTAACCCTAACCCTAACCCTAACCCTAACCCTAACCCTAACCCTAACCCTAACCCTAACCCTAACCCTAACCCTAACCCTAACCCTAACCCTAACCCTAACCCTAACCCTAACCCTAACCCTAACCCTAACCCTAACCCTAACCCTAACCCTAACCCTAACCCTAACCCTAACCCTAACCCTAACCCTAACCCTAACCCTAACCCTAACCCTAACCCTAACCCTAACCCTAACCCTAACCCTAACCCTAACCCTAACCCTAACCCTAACCCTAACCCTAACCCTAACCCTAACCCTAACCCTAACCCTAACCCTAACCCTAACCCTAACCCTAACCCTAACCCTAACCCTAACCCTAACCCTAACCCTAACCCTAACCCTAACCCTAACCCTAACCCTAACCCTAACCCTAACCCTAACCCTAACCCTAACCCTAACCCTAACCCTAACCCTAACCCTAACCCTAACCCTAACCCTAACCCTAACCCTAACCCTAACCCTAACCCTAACCCTAACCCTAACCCTAACCCTAACCCTAACCCTAACCCTAACCCTAACCCTAACCCTAACCCTAACCCTAACCCTAACCCTAACCCTAACCCTAACCCTAACCCTAACCCTAACCCTAACCCTAACCCTAACCCTAACCCTAACCCTAACCCTAACCCTAACCCTAACCCTAACCCTAACCCTAACCCTAACCCTAACCCTAACCCTAACCCTAACCCTAACCCTAACCCTAACCCTAACCCTAACCCTAACCCTAACCCTAACCCTAACCCTAACCCTAACCCTAACCCTAACCCTAACCCTAACCCTAACCCTAACCCTAACCCTAACCCTAACCCTAACCCTAACCCTAACCCTAACCCTAACCCTAACCCTAACCCTAACCCTAACCCTAACCCTAACCCTAACCCTAACCCTAACCCTAACCCTAACCCTAACCCTAACCCTAACCCTAACCCTAACCCTAACCCTAACCCTAACCCTAACCCTAACCCTAACCCTAACCCTAACCCTAACCCTAACCCTAACCCTAACCCTAACCCTAACCCTAACCCTAACCCTAACCCTAACCCTAACCCTAACCCTAACCCTAACCCTAACCCTAACCCTAACCCTAACCCTAACCCTAACCCTAACCCTAACCCTAACCCTAACCCTAACCCTAACCCTAACCCTAACCCTAACCCTAACCCTAACCCTAACCCTAACCCTAACCCTAACCCTAACCCTAACCCTAACCCTAACCCTAACCCTAACCCTAACCCTAACCCTAACCCTAACCCTAACCCTAACCCTAACCCTAACCCTAACCCTAACCCTAACCCTAACCCTAACCCTAACCCTAACCCTAACCCTAACCCTAACCCTAACCCTAACCCTAACCCTAACCCTAACCCTAACCCTAACCCTAACCCTAACCCTAACCCTAACCCTAACCCTAACCCTAACCCTAACCCTAACCCTAACCCTAACCCTAACCCTAACCCTAACCCTAACCCTAACCCTAACCCTAACCCTAACCCTAACCCTAACCCTAACCCTAACCCTAACCCTAACCCTAACCCTAACCCTAACCCTAACCCTAACCCTAACCCTAACCCTAACCCTAACCCTAACCCTAACCCTAACCCTAACCCTAACCCTAACCCTAACCCTAACCCTAACCCTAACCCTAACCCTAACCCTAACCCTAACCCTAACCCTAACCCTAACCCTAACCCTAACCCTAACCCTAACCCTAACCCTAACCCTAACCCTAACCCTAACCCTAACCCTAACCCTAACCCTAACCCTAACCCTAACCCTAACCCTAACCCTAACCCTAACCCTAACCCTAACCCTAACCCTAACCCTAACCCTAACCCTAACCCTAACCCTAACCCTAACCCTAACCCTAACCCTAACCCTAACCCTAACCCTAACCCTAACCCTAACCCTAACCCTAACCCTAACCCTAACCCTAACCCTAACCCTAACCCTAACCCTAACCCTAACCCTAACCCTAACCCTAACCCTAACCCTAACCCTAACCCTAACCCTAACCCTAACCCTAACCCTAACCCTAACCCTAACCCTAACCCTAACCCTAACCCTAACCCTAACCCTAACCCTAACCCTAACCCTAACCCTAACCCTAACCCTAACCCTAACCCTAACCCTAACCCTAACCCTAACCCTAACCCTAACCCTAACCCTAACCCTAACCCTAACCCTAACCCTAACCCTAACCCTAACCCTAACCCTAACCCTAACCCTAACCCTAACCCTAACCCTAACCCTAACCCTAACCCTAACCCTAACCCTAACCCTAACCCTAACCCTAACCCTAACCCTAACCCTAACCCTAACCCTAACCCTAACCCTAACCCTAACCCTAACCCTAACCCTAACCCTAACCCTAACCCTAACCCTAACCCTAACCCTAACCCTAACCCTAACCCTAACCCTAACCCTAACCCTAACCCTAACCCTAACCCTAACCCTAACCCTAACCCTAACCCTAACCCTAACCCTAACCCTAACCCTAACCCTAACCCTAACCCTAACCCTAACCCTAACCCTAACCCTAACCCTAACCCTAACCCTAACCCTAACCCTAACCCTAACCCTAACCCTAACCCTAACCCTAACCCTAACCCTAACCCTAACCCTAACCCTAACCCTAACCCTAACCCTAACCCTAACCCTAACCCTAACCCTAACCCTAACCCTAACCCTAACCCTAACCCTAACCCTAACCCTAACCCTAACCCTAACCCTAACCCTAACCCTAACCCTAACCCTAACCCTAACCCTAACCCTAACCCTAACCCTAACCCTAACCCTAACCCTAACCCTAACCCTAACCCTAACCCTAACCCTAACCCTAACCCTAACCCTAACCCTTTTGCTCTATTATGGGACTTCCCCACATGCACAAAGAAATTTGTACACTCTTCTCTGAACTTGAGAAGCTATATACACTTGTCTCTGAAATGTTGTACGGTTGAATGCTACTTTGCAGTGATGTCTATTGGTTTCAAAGACCGGATTAATGTGCACTTGCTGTATTTCAAAAATTTATGCAGTGTACAACATCCTTCCTAGTCTAGACACTTACTTTTTGATGTCTTTTCCACTTGTTCTCTCACAATTCTTTTATATTCATTATTATTTGCTCTGAATTATTTCTGGTTTCTTGCAGTGTCCTATAACTGGCCTTTTGCTCTATGTATGAACTTCCCCACATATACAAAAAACTTTGTACACTCCTCTGTGAACTACAGAAGCTATATACACTTCTCTCTCAACTGTTGTACAGTTGAATGCTACCTTTCAGTGAATTCTATTGGTTTCAAAGACTGGTTTAATGTGCACTTGCTCTATTTAAAGGGTTTTCTGCAGTGTACACAGACCTTTCTAGACTATAGACTTACATTTTGATGACTTTTCCACTTCTATACTCAAAATTCTCATCTATGCACTATTATTTCCTCTGAATTACTGGTGGTTCCTTGCAGTGTCCTATAATTGGCGTTCTGCTCTAATTATGGGACTTCCCCACATGTACAAACATCTTTATACACTCTTCTCTGAACTTGAGAATATATATACACGTCTCTCAACTTTAGTACAGTTGAATGCTACTTTGCAGTGAATTCTAGTGGTTTCAAAGACTGTTTAATGTGCACTTGCAGTTAGTTCCTAGTCTTTCTTACAATGTATTAAAATTGGCTTTCTGCTACAGTTATCAGACTTACCTGAATTGTACAAAAACCTTTCTACACTCTTCTCTGAAGTGGAGAAGCAATATACACTTGTCTACCAAGTATAATTTACAGTATAATGCTACTTTTCAGTGAATACTACTGGTTTCAAAGACCGGTTTAATGTGCAATTGCTCTATTTCAAGGATTTCTGCAGTGTACAACATCCTTTCTATACTATAGACTTACATTTTGATGTCTTTTCCACTTTTTCTCCCACAATTCTGTTATATTCATTATTATCTCCTCTGAAATGTTAGTGGTTTCTTGCAGTGTCTTATAACTGGCCTTTGGCTCTACTTATGGGACTTCCGCACATGTACAAACCACTTTGTACACTCTTCTGTGAACTTGATAAGCTATATACACTTGTCTCACAACTGTTTTACAGTTCAATGCTACTTTGAGTGAATTCTAGTGGTTTCCAAAGCTGCTTAAATGCGCTCTTTGTTCTATTCTAGGATTTCCCGCATTGTATGAAACACTTTCATTACTGTATGCTAACATGGTGATCTCTTTTCCCCTTGCTCTGTCACTATTCTGTTCAATTTATTGCTATTTTGCTCTTAGTTCCTAGTCTTTCTTAAAATTTCTTACAATTGGCTTTCTGCTGTAATTAGCGGACTTACCTGCATTGTACAAACACCTTTCTATACTCTTCTGTGAAGTTGAGAAGCAATATACACTTGTTTCCCAGGTATGATTTACAGTTTAATGATACTTTTCAGTGAATTATAGTGGTTTCTAAAGCTGCTTAATTTTGCTAACTGCTCTATTTCAAGGATATCCCACATGTACAAAACACTTTCATTACTATACCCAGAAATTGTGATGTATTTTCCCTTTATAATCTAACTATTTTGTTCAATTTACTGCTATTTTACAGTTAGTTCTTAGTCTTTCTTACAATGTCTTACAATTGGCTTTCTGCTGTACTTACCCGACTTACCTGCATTGTAGAAACAGCTTTCTACACTCTTCTCTGAAGTTGAGAAGCATTATACACTTGTCCCTTAACTATGTTTTACAGATTAATGCTACTTTTGTTTGAATTCTAGTGGTTACAAAGACTGGTTTAATGTGCACTTGCTGTATTTCAAGGATTTTTGCAGTGTACAACATCCATTCTAGACATTAGACTTACATTTGGATGTCTTTTCCACTTGTTCTATCATAATTCTGTTATGTTCATTATTATTTACTCTGAATTACTACTGGTTTCTTGTAGTGTCCTATAAGTGGCCTTTTCTCTGCTTATGGGACTTCCCCACATGTACAAACAACTTTGTACACTCCTCTGTGAACTGCAGAAGCTATATACACTTGTCTCTCTACTGTTGTACAGTTTAATGCTACCTTTCAGTGAATTCTAGTGGTTTCAAAGACTGGTTTAATGTGCACTTTGCTCTATTTAAAGGGTTTTCTGCAGTGTACAAAGACCATTGTAGACTATAGACTTACATTTTGATGTCTTTTCCACTTGTATTCTCACAATTCTGTTCTATTCACTATTATTTGCTCTGAATTATTAGTGGTTCCTTGCAGTGCCTTATAATTGGCCTTGTGCTCTAATTATGGGACTTCCCCACATGTACAAACATCTTTGTACACTCTTCTATGTACTTGAGAAGCTATAAACACTTGTCTCTCAACTGTTTTACATTTTAATACTACCTCGAGTGAATTCTAGTGTTTTCCAAAGCTGCTTAAATGTGCTCTTTGCTCTATTCCAGGATTTCCCGCATTGTATGCAACACTTTCATTACTGTATCCTAACGTGGTGATCTCTTTTCCACTTGCTCTGTCATTATTCTGTTCAATTTATTGCTATTTTGCTCTTAGTTCCTCCTCTTTCTTTCATGTCTTACAATTGGCTTTTTGCTGTAATTAGCGGACTGACCTGCATTGTATAACCACCTTTCTACACTCTTCTTTGAAGTTGAGAAGCAATATACACTCGTCTCCCAAGTATGATTTACAGTTTAATGCTACTATTCAGTGCATTGTCGTGGTTTCTAAAGCTGCCTAAATGTGCTTACTGCTCGATTTCAAGGATATCCCACATGTACGAAACACTTTCATTACTATACCCATAAATTGTGATGTATTTTCCCTTTATAATCTAACTATTCTGTTCAATTTACTGCTATTTTGCAGGTAGTTCATTGTCTTTCTTACAATGTATTACAATTGTCTTTCTGCTACAGTTATCAGACTTACCTGAATTGTACAAACAACTTTCTACACTCTTCTCTGAAGTGGAGAAGCAATATACACTTGTCTCCCAAATATGATTTACAGTTTAATGCTACTTTTCAGTGAATTCTACTGGTTTCAAAGACCGGTTTAATGTGCACTTGCTCTATTTCAAGGATTTCTGCAGTGTACAACATCCTTTCTATACTATAGACTTACATTTTGATGTCTTTTCCACTTGTTCTCCCACAATTCTCTTCTATTCATTATTATTTCCTCTGAAATGCTAGTGGTTCCTTGCAGTGTCTTATAACGGGCCTTTTGCTCTACTTGTGGGACTACCCCACATGTACAAACCATTTTGTACATTCTTCTGTGAACTCGATAAGCTATATACACTTGTCTCGCAACTGTTTTACACTTCAATGCTATTTTGAGTGGATTCTAGTGGTTTCCCAAGCTGCTTAAATGTGCTCTTTGCTCTATTCTAGGATTTCCCGCATTGTATGAAACACTTTCATTGCTGTTTGCCAACATGCTGATCTCTTTTCCACTTGCTCTGTCACTATTCTGTTCAATTTATTGCTATTTTGCTCTTAGTTCCTCCTCTTTCTTTCATGTCTTACAATTCGCTTTTTGCTGTAATTAGCGGACTTACCTGCATTGTACAAACACCTTTCTACACTCTTCTCTGAAGTATATAAGCAATATACACTTGTCTCCGAATATGATTTACAGTTTAATGCTACTCTTCAGTGAATTGTCGTGGTTTCTAAAGCTGCTTAAATGTGCTTACTGCTCGATTTCAAGGATATCCCGCATATACGAAACACTTTCATTACTATACCCATAAATTGTGATGTATTGTACAGTTATAATCGAACCATTCTGTTCAATTTACTGCTATTTTGCACTTAGTTCCTAGTCTTTCTTACAAGGTATTACAATTGGCTTTTTGCTACAGTTATCAGACTTACCTGCATTGTACAAACAGCTTTCTACACTCTTCTCTGAAGTGGAGAAGCATTATACACTTGTCCCTTAACTATGTTTTACAGATTAAGGCTACTTTTCAGTGAATTCTACTGGTTCAAAGACCGGTTTAATGTGCACTTGCTCTATTTCAAGGATTTCTGCAGTGTACAACATCCTTTCTAGACTTTAGACTTACATTTTGATGTCATTTCCACTTGTTCTCCCACAATTCTGTTATATTCATTATTATTTCCTCTGAAATGCTACTGGTTTCTTGTAATGTCCTATAACTGGCCTTTTGCTCTACTTATGGGACTTCCCCACATGTACAAACCACTTTGTACACTCTTCTGTGAACTTGATAAGCTATATACACTTGTCTCACAACTGTTTTACAGTTTAATGCTACTTTGAGTGAATTCTAGTGGTTTCCAAAGCTGCTTAAATGTGCTCTTTCCTCTATTCTAAGATTTCCCGCATTGTATGAAACACTTTCAATACTGTATCCTAACGTGGAGGTCTCTTTTCCACTTGCTCTCTCACTATTCTCTTCAATTTATTGCTATTTTGCTATTAGTTCCTCCTCTTTCTTACATGTCTTACAATTGGCTTTTTGCTGTAATTAGCGGACTTACCTGCATTGTACAAACACCTTTCTATACTCTTCTCTGAAGTTGAGCAGCAATATACACTTGTTTCCCAGGTATGATTTACAGTTTAATGCTACTTTTCAGTGAATTATAGTGGTTTCTAAAGCTGCTTAATTTTGCTTACTGCTCTATTTCAAGGATATCCCACATGTACGAAACCCTTTCATTACTAGACCCAGAAATTGTGATGTATTTTACCTTTATACTCTAACTATTTTGTTCAATTTACTGCTATTTTATAGTTAATTTCTAGTCTTTCTTACAATGTCTTTCAGTTGGGTTTCTGCTGTACTTACCGGACTTACCTGCATTGTACAAACAGCTTTCTACACTCTTCTCTGAAGTTGAGAAGCATTATACACTTGTCCCTTAACTATGTTTTACAGATTAATGCTACTTTTGTTTGAATTCTAGTGGTTACAAAGACTGGTTTAATGTGCACTTGCTGTATTTCAAGGATTTCTGCAGTGTACAACATCCATTCTAGACATTAGACTTACATTTGGATGTCTTTTCCACTTGTTCTCTCACAATTCTGTTATGTTCATTATTATTTACTCTGAATTACTACTGGTTTCTTGAAGTGTCCTATAACTGGCCTTTTGCTCTACTTATGGGACTTCCCCACATGTACAAACAACTTTGTACACTCCTCTGTGAACTGCCAAAGCTATATACACTTGTCTCTCAACTGTTGTACAGTTTAATGCTACCTTTCAGTAAATTCTAGTGGTTTCAAAAACTGGTTTAATGTTCACTTTGCTCTATTTAAAGGGTTTTCTGCAGTGTACAAAGACCTTTCTAGACTATAGACTTACATTTTGATGTCTTTTCCACTTGTATTCTCACAATTCTGTTCTATTCATTATTATTTGCTCTGAATTACTCCTGGTTTCTTGTAGTGTCCTATAACTGGCCTTTTGCTCTACTTATGGGACTTCCCCACATGTACAAACCACTTTGTACACTCTTCTGTGAACTTGATAAGCTATATTCAATTGTCTCGCAACTGCTTTACAGTCTAATGCTACTTTAAGTGAATTCTAGTGGTTTCCAAAGTTGCTTAAATGTGCTCTTTGCTCTATTCCAGGATTTCCCGCATTGTATGAAACACTTTCAATAGTGTATCCTCAGAGCAGACACCATCCAGAACCACTGGAGGGCTGGCAGAGCAGATGCTCTACAACTAGAATAAAAGAGAGGGGTACGCGGGCTGATGCTGATGCTGATGACCCAAAGATCACACTTTAAAAACTACGGCTCAGGCGACACAATGGCGGCCTGGAACGTGCTTGGCGCAGTTCCCCCGGCAGTCTCCGGCTGAGGGGACGGCTCCACTCGCTGCCGAGCACGGACAGACGAGCCCCTGGGAGACATGGGGTGGGAGACTCCCCGCTTGCTGACTTCCGAGTCCTTCAAGAATCTCAACGCCCCGGAAGCGGCCAGGTGCGCACGCTCGGTGACTGGCCACCGCTGCAGACCCAAGGGCCGACGCAGCCACCCCGGACCAGCCCGCTGCCGCGCACCGGGCACACCGGAGCTTCGCTGAGCCCGCCGCCCAACGAGTTCTGTGGCGGCTGCCCTGGAGCTCTGAGAAAATGGCTGAAGGAATTGCTGAGAGGGGATTGACCAACAGGAATTGGGATCAAGAAGACGAAACCCCGCTGAGTCCCGGATCCGGGTGAAGCCGTGCGCCCGTAGATCCGGGTGAGGCCACAAAACCCTGGGTCAGGGACAGGCCACGCGCCCCTGGGTCCGGGGGAAGCTAGATCCCGGGTCCGGGTGAGGCTGTGGGCCCCTGGATCCGGGTGAGGCTGGCTCCCAGGCCCGGGAGAGGCCACGCGGCCCTGGGTCCAGGTGAGGCCATGCGCCCCTGGGTCCAGGTGAAGCTGAATCCTGGGTCTGGGCAAGGCCGTGTGCCCCTGGATCCGGGTGAGGCTGGGTCCTGGGCCCGGGAGAGGCCACGCGCCCCTGGGTCCGGGGGAAGCTAGATCCCGGGTCCGGGCGAGGCCGTGTGCCCCTGGATCTGGGTGAGGCTGGGTCCCGGGTCCGGGTGAGGCCATGGACCCTGGATCAGGGTGAGGCCACGCGCCCCTGGGTCTGGAAGAGGCCACGCGCCCCTGGGTCTGGGAGAGGCCACGCGCCCCTGGGTCCTGGTGAGGCCGCGCTCCCCTGGGGCCAGGTGAGGCCATGTGCCCCTGGGGCCAGGTGAAGCTGGATCCCGGGTCCAGGTGAGGCCGTGTGCCCCTGGATCCGGGTGAGGCTGGGTCCCGGGCCCGGGTGAGGCCACGCGCCCCTGGGTCTGGGAGAGGCCACGCGCCCCTGGGTCCGGGTGAGGCCACGCTCTCCTGAGTCCGGGTGAAGCTGGATCCCAGGTCCGGGTGAGGCCGTGTACCCCTGGATCCGGGTGAGGCTGGGTCAGGGGTCCGGGTGAAGCCACGCGCACCTGGGTCCAGGTGAGGCCGCGCTCCCCTGGGTCCGGGTGAGGCCACGTGCCCCTGGGTCTGGGTGAAGCCGTGCCCCTGGGTCCGGCCAAGACCAAACCAGAGGGAGTCGGACCTGCATTACCACCATTTGTCCACCATCCAGAGCTGAGGGGTCAGTGCCAACATGTACACATAAGGAACTGGTGGACATTGATATTGGGTCTCAAAAGAACTGTTGGTCCAGAAAGAAACTCACTACAGACTGATTCATTTGCCTGTCAGCATAACTATTATTGCTCTTCTCACATTCAGTTCTTATAAGTATATCTCTAGTGACACATGATCTCGCTCATCTAGGGGAAATGATGAACAACATAGACTGATGAACAAGAACAGAACCAGAAACAAGGAGGCATCGATCGGACTATCGGGCCTCAGAGGGAGGATAGGGGAGGGTCGGGGGAGGGGGGAGAGATCAACCAAAGGTTTTGTGTGCATGCATATGAGCCTAACCAATGGTTAAGTTCAACAGGGGGTTGGGGCATCCGTGGGGAGGGGTGTGGGATGGGAATGGGGGAATGAGGACAAATATGTGACACCTTAATCAATAAAGAAATTTAAAATAAATAAATAAATAAATAAATAAACAAACAAACAAACAAAAAACAAACAAAAAATACTGTATCCTAACATGGTGATTTCTTTTACACTTGTTCTGTCACTGTTCTGTTAAATTTATTGCTATTTTACAGATAGTTCTTAGTCTTTCTTACAATGTCTTACAATTGGCTTTCTACTGTACTTAGCGGACTTACCTGCATTGTACAAACACCTTTCTATACTCTTCTCTGAAGTTGAGCAGCAATATACACTTGTTTCCCAGGTATGATTTACAGTTTAATGCTACTTTTCAGTGAATTATAGTGGTTTCTAAAGCTGCTTAATTTTGCTTACTGCTCTATTTCAAGGATATCCCACATGTATGAAACCCTTTCATTACTAGACCCAGAAATTGTGATGTATTTTACCTTTATACTCTAACTATTTTGTTCAATTTACTGCTATTTTATAGTTAATTCCTAGTCTTTCTTACAATGTCTTACAGTTGGCTTTCTGCTGTACTTACCGGACTTACCTGCATTGTACAAACAGCTTTCTACACTCTTCTCTGAAGTTGAGAAGCATTATACACTTGTCCCTTAACTATGTTTTACAGATTAATGCTACTTTTGTTTGAATTCTAGTGGTTACAAAGACTGGTTTAATGTGCACTTGCCCTATTTCAAGGATTTCTGCAGTGTACAACATCCTTTCTAGACTTTAGACTTACATTTTGATGTCATTTCCACTTTTTCTCCCACAATTCTGTTATATTCATTATTATTTCCTCTGAAATGCTAGTGGTTTCTTGCAGTGTCTTATAACTGGCCTTTTGCTCTACTTATGGGACTTCCCCACATGTACAAACCACTTTGTACACTCTTCTGTGAACTTGATAAGCTATATACACTTTTCTCGCAACTGTTTTACAGTTCAATGCTACTTTGAGTGAATTCTAGTGGTTTCCAAAGTTGCTTAAATGTGCTCTTTGCTCTATTGTAGGATTTCCCGCATTGTATGAAACACTTTCAATACTGTATGCTAACATGGTGATCTCTTTTCCATTTGCTCTGTCACTATTCTGTTTAATTAATTGCTATTTTGCTCTTAGTTCCTCCTTTCTTACATGTCTTACAATTGGCTTTCTGCTGTAATTAGCGGACTTACCTGCATTGTATAAACACCTTTCTACACTCTTCTCTGAAGTATATAAGCAATATACACTTGTTTCCCAAGTATGATTTACTGTTTAATGCTACTTTTCAGTGAATTGTAGTGGTTTCTAAAGCTGCTTAATTGTGCTAACTGCTCGATTTTAAGGAAATCCCGCATGTAGGAAACACTTTCATTACTATACTCAGAAATTTTGATGTATTTTCTTTTTATAATCTAACTACTCTGTTCAATTTACTGCTTTTTTGCAGTTAGTTCCTAGTCTTTCTTACAGTGTCTTTCAATTGGCTTTCTGCTGTACTACCGGACTTACCTGCATTGTACAAAGAGCTTTCTATACTCTTCTCTGAAGTTGAGAAGCATTATACACTTGTTCCTTAACTATGTTTTACAGATTAATGCTACTTTTCTTTGAATTCTAGTTGTTACAAAGACTGGTTTAATGTGCACTTGCTCTATTTCAAGGATAGAGGAGAGTGTAGACATCTGTGGTGTGTGTGTGTGTATGAGCTAGGGTCAGTAAGATTCTGCAGGTCTTCCAAGGGGCTGCCTATTTGGGCAGTCCTAGATGGCGGAGCTCCGTGCACAAAGGGGACACATCTTGGTGGCTGGTGAGGATGTGGAGACCATGCCATCTTGAGAAACAGAGCTGCCTGAAACTAGTGGCTTCAGACACAAACCAGGTCCCTGAATCCACTGGGGACAGAGAACTGCTATCACAGCTTCAGACCAACAGACAACAAGAATCCAGATTTCAAGGCAGCTGATTTTCATGAGTCAAAGAGCCTATCCTCCCCACAGGCTCGCGGATAGCGCCATAGTAACTGATAGACCCACCCCTCACCCAAGCTGCAGAGCACCTGCACACTGACACACTCCCCTTTATGGAATTTGGCGCGAGTTACAGATGTAGCTCCCCTTAGGGGAAATCTGACAGCGCGCCCAGAGGGCTCCCCGTCAGGGAATTTGGGGGAATTTTGCTTGTGGGACACAGCTCCCCCTCGGGGAATCTTAGAGCATGCACAGATGGGCTCCCCTTTGGGGAATTTGGCGCACAGGAGTACTCCGCCCCCCTTCAGGGAATCTGGGAGAGTGCACGGAGGCAGCTCCCCTTCAGGAATTTGAGAGTATGCGAAGCCCTAGCTGGTTTGGCTCAGTAGAGAGAGCACACACAGGACGCAGCTCCACTTCAGGGAATTTGGCATGCTGGACATAGCTGCCTGGGATCCCTGACTCACGGCGCATTCACACTAAGAGCCAGTGACTCCAATTGTGGTGCATGCACACACAGGGACCCTGATTCTCAATGAGAAACTGCACACTGCACAGAGACTCTGACACTTGATTCTTAGTGCAGACACAGGGAAACTCTGACTCCTGGCACATGCTAAGGATCTCATTTTAGGCACATACCAACAGTGTGGTGCAGACAGGGCCCCTGATTCTGAGTGTGCACACGAGACCACATGGAACACCGGGGACACTGACCCTGAGCAAGCCTGGTTCCCACCAACCAATGGCAGCCACACATCCTAGTGTCAGAGCACTTCAGTGAAACTCGGGTGGAGCTAAGTCCCCACAGCACATGGCCCAGGTCCACGCAAACTGAAGCTTGAGCTTTCTGGTGATAGTCAGAATGGGGAGACAAATCAATTCACAGAAGAAGGAAAATGAGGAGTCACCAAGAAAGGAAATTAGTGAAACTGAAGCTTGTAACATGACTGAAAAGAGTTCAGAGTAATGGTCGTGGAATTTATACATCAGATGCATGAGAAAATCAACAACTTATGCAAGAATCAGGAAGAAATGAAAAGTGATATAGCTACAATCAAAAACACCATGGAAAGTTTCAACAGTAGACTAGAAGAAGCAGATGACCGAATTAGTGAGTTAGAAGATCAGGTACAGAAACAAGCTCAATCTGAACAGCAATTGGAGAAAAAAATTAAAAAGCAGGAGGAAAGCCTAAGGGAGCTTCGGGACAACATGAAACGAAGTAACATGCGTATAATAGGGCTGCCAGAAGGACAAGAAGAGCAACAGGGATTAGAAAATCTATTTGAAGAAATAATGACAGAAAACTTCCCGGATATGGGAAAGATAAAAGTTACACAAGTACAGAGAGTCCCAAGCAGGATCAACCCCAAAAGACCCACACCAAGACATGTCATAATTTCAATGGCAAATATAAATGATAAAGAGAGAATCTTAAAGGCGGCAAGAGAGAGACAGAGAGTTACCTACAAAGGAGCACACATCAGAATATCAAATGATTACTCAACAGAAACACAACAAGCTAGAAGAGAATTGAAGGAGGTATACAAAGTGTTGCAAAGCAAAGGACTGAATCCAAGAATACTATATCCAGCAAGGCTATCAAAATCGAAGGGGAAATCAGGTGCTTCGAAGACAAAAGAAGGCTCAGGGAGTTTATCACCACCAAACCAGCAATTCAAGAAATGCTAAAGGGAATACTGTAAAAAGAAGAAATAAACAGGTAAGAAAGGAATACAGACACAAAAATAGATATGACTACAAACAAATACCTTTCAGTAATAACTTTAAATGTAAACAGACTAAATGCTCCAATCAAAAGACATCGAGTGGCTGAATGGATAAAAAAACATGACCCATATAAATGCTGTCTATAAGAGACCCACCTCAGAACAAGAGACTCACACAGATTGAAAGTGAAGGGATGGAAAAATATCTTTCAGGCAAATGGAAATGAAAAAAAGAGCTGGGGTAGCAATACTTATATCTGACAAAATAGACCTCAAAGTAAATGCCATAACAAGAGATAAGGAAGGCCATTTCATAATACTAAAGGGAGAAATCCAACAAGAAGAAATAATTCTGGTAAACATATACGCACCCAAAATAGGACCACCCAAATACATAAAAAAAACTCCTGTAGGATATCAAGGGAGAGATTAATAGCAATACAATCATAGTAGGAGACTTAATACCCCACTATCACCATTGGACAAATCCTCTAAACAAAAAATCAGCAAAGAAACATCAATCCTAAATGACTCACTAGTCCAGATGGAATTAATTGACATCTTTAGAACATTTCACTCCCAAGCCACAGAATATATATTCTTCTCAAGTGCACATGGGTCATTTTCAAAGATAGACCATATGCTGGGTCACAGGCAAAGTCTCTTCAAATTCAAGAAGATAGAAATTATATCAAGCATCTTCTCAGATCACGGTGGCATAAAACTGGAAATCAACTACAATAAATACAATCCAAAGAAATCAAACACATGGAGACTAAACAGCATGCTATTAAACAAGGACTGGGTCACCAGAGAGATCAAGGAAGAAATAAAAAACATCATGGCAACAAATGACAATGAAAACACAACAATCCAAAATCTATGGGACACAACGAAAGCAGTCTTGAGAGGGAAGTTCATAGCTCTACAAGCCTATTGCAAAAAACAAGAAACAATGGTAATAAATTACTTAACCCTACAACTCAAAGAGCTAGAAAAAGAGCAGCAAGAAAAGCCCAGTGTAACCAGAAGGAAGGAAATAACAAGATCAGAGCAGAGATAAACGACATAGAGACCAAAGAAACAATACAAAAGATCAACAAAACCACGAGCTGGTTCTTTGAAAGGATAAACAAGATTGATGAACCTCTATCCAGGTTCACCAAGAAGCAAAGAGAGAGGACCCAAATAAACAAAATCAGAAATGAAAGAGGTGAAATAACAACAGACCCCGCTGAGATACAAAGGATTGTTACAAAATACTACGAACAACTCTATTCCAACAAACTGGACAACCTGGAGGAAATGGACATATTCCTAGAAAAATACAACCTTCCAAAAATCAATCAAGAAGAATCTAATCAGCTCAATAGGCCAGTAACTGTGGACGAAATTGAAGCAGTCATCAAAAAGCTTCCGGCAAACAAAAGCCCGGGGCCTGATGGCTTCACAGGAGAGTTTTACCAAACATTCAAGGAAGAACTAAAATCTATCCTCCTCAGACTATTCCAAAAAAATTCAAGAGGAAGGAACACTTTCAAGCTCCTTCTATGAAGCCAGCATCACCCTAATACCAAAACCAGATAAAGACAACACAATGAAAGAGAATTACAGACCAATATCCCTCATGAACATAGATGCCAAAATCCTCAACAAAATTCTAGCAAATCGGCTCCAGCAGTACATCAGAAAGATCATACACCATGACCAAGTAGGATTTATCCCAGGAATGCAAGGATGGTACAATATTTGCAAATCAATAAACGTGATACATCACATAAACAAATTGAGAGATAAAAATCACATAGTCATATCAATTGATGCAGAAAAAGCATTTGACAAAATACAACACCCTTTCTTGATAAAAACTCTCAACAAGGTGGGAATAGAAGGCTCATACCTCAACATAATAAAAGCGATATATGATAAACCCACAGCAAACATCATACTCAATGGACAAAAACTAAAACCATTTCCCCTAAGAACAGGAACAAGACAGGGATGCCCACTCTCACCACTACTGTTTGACATAGTACTGGAAGTATTAGCCATTGCAATTAGACAAGAAGAAGAAATAAAAGGCATCCAAATTGGAAAAGAACAAATAAAGCTGTCTTTCTTTGCAGATCACATGATATTGTACATAAAAAATCTGAAAGACTCCGTCAAAAAACTACTAGACTTAATAAATGAATTCGGCATTGTAGCAGGATACAAAATAAATGCTAAGAAATCTATGGCCTTTCTATACACCAATAGTGAACTTACAGACAGAGAGACTAAAAAGGCAATCCCATTTACCATCACACCGAAAAAATTAATATACCTAGGAATAAACCTAACTAAGGAGGTAAAAGACCTATACGCGGAAAACTACAGGACACTGACAAAAGAGATAGAGGAAGACGTAAACAGACGGAAGAATATACCATGTTCATGGATTGGTAGAATCAACATCATTAAAATGTCCATACTACCCAAAGCAATCTATAGATTCAATGTACTCCCCATTGAAATACCAATGGCATATTTCATAGACCTTGAAAGAACTCTTCAAAAATTCATCTGGAATAAAAAAAGACCCCGAATAGCCACAGCAATCCTGAGAAAGAAGAATAAAGTAGGAGGGATCTCAATACCAGATTTCAAGCTGTATTACAAAGCCACTATTCTCAAAACAGCCTGGTACTGGCACAAAAACAGACATATAGATCAATGCAATAGAATAGAGAATCCAGATATTGACCCAAACCACTACGCTCAATTAATATTTGACAAAGGAGGCATGAACATACAATGGAATCAAGACAGTCTCTTCAATAAATGGTGTTGGGAAAATTGGACAGATACATGCAAAAAAAATGAAGCTAGATCACCGACTTACACCATACACAAAAATAAACTCAAAATGGATACAGGACTTAAACATAAGACGGGAAACCATAAAAATACTAGAGGAATCCACAGGCAGCAAAATCTCAGACATATGCCAAAAGAACTTCCTCACCGATACTGCCCCTAAGGCAATTGAAGCTAAAGAGAAAATAAACAAATGGAACTACATCAAAATAAAAAGCTTTTTTTTTTTTTTTACAGCAAAAGAAACTATCAACAAAACAACAAGAATGCCCACTGTATGGGAGAACATGTTTGCAAATGGTATCACTGATAAAGGTTTAATCTCCAACATCTACAGGCAGCTTATACAACTTAATAAAAGGAAGATAAATTATCCAATTAAAAAATGGGCAACGGACCTAAATAGAATCTTTTCTTTTTTTTAAATATATTTTATTGATTTTTTACAGAGAGGAAGGGAGAGGGATAGAGAGCTAGAAACATCGATGAGAGAGAAATATCGACCAGCTGCCTCCTGCACACCCCCCACCGGGGATGTGCCCGCAACCAATGTACATGCCCTTGACCGGAATCGAACCTGGGACCCTTCAGTCCGCAGACCGACGCTCTATCCACTGAGCCAAACCGGTTTCGGCCTAAATAGAATCTTTTCAAAAGAAGACAGAAGGAAGGCCAAGAGACACATGAAAACATCCTCAATGTCACTAATTATCCGAGAGATGCAAATCAAAACAACAAAGCGGTGCCATCTCACACCAGTCAAAATGGCTATCATCAACAAATCAACAAACGACAAGTGTTGGCGAGGATGCGGAGAAAAAGGAACCCTCGTGCACTGCTGGTGGGAATGCAGACTGGTGCAACCACTGTGGAGAAGAGTATGGAGTTTCCTCAAAAAAACTGAAAATGGAACTCCCATTTGACCCAGTAATCCCACTCCTAGGAATATATCCTAAGAAACTGGGAACACCAATGAGAAAGGATATATGCACCACTATGTTCATAGCAGCACAATTTACAATAGCTAAGATCTGGAAACAGCCTAGGTGCCCATCAGCTGATGACTGGATCAGAAAACTAGGGTACATCTACACAATGGAATACTATGCTGCCACAAAAAAGAAGGAATTCTTACCATTTGCAGCAACCTGGATGGAATTGGAGAACATTATGCTGAGTGAAATAAGCCAGTTAATGAAAGAAAAATACCACATGTTGTCACTCATTTATGGATAATAAAGAACATTATAAACTGTTGAACAAAAAGATAGATACAGAGGCAGTAAAGCATCAAACAGTCTGTCAAATTACAGCAGGAAGGTTAGGAAGCGGTGGGGAAGATAAGAGATCAACCGAAGGACTTGTATGCATGCATATAAGCATAACCAATGGACGCAAATCTCTTGGGGGTGAGGGCAAATATGGGAGTGGGGTGGGGGGCCAATGGTAAGATATGTACACATATAATACCTTAATAAAAATAAATAAATAAATAAATAAATAAATAAATAAAGGGTTTTCTGCAGTGTACAAAGACCTATTTATACTATAGACTTATATTTTCTTGTCTTTTCCACTTGTATTCTCACAATTTTGTTCTATGCACTATTATTTGCTCTGAATTACTAGTGGTCCCTTGCAGTGCCTTATAATTGGCCTTCTGCTCTAATTATGGGACTTCCCCACATGTACAAACAACTTTGTACACTCTTATCTTAACTTGAGAAGATATATACACTTGTCTCTCCACTGTTGTACAGTTGAATGCTACTTTGCAGTGAATTCTATTGGTTTCAAAGACTGGTTTAATGTGCACTTGCTCTATTTCAAGGATTTCTGCAGTGTACAACATCCTTTCTAGACTATAGACCTACATTTTGATGTCTTTTCAACTTGTTCTCTCACAATTCTTTTATATTCATTATTATTTGCTCTGAATTACTACTGGTTTTTTGCAGTGTCCTATAATTGGCCTTCTACTCTACTTATGAGACTTCACCACATGTACAAACAACTGTATACACTCTTCTTTGAACTTGAGAAGCTATATACACGTGTCTCTAAACTGTTTTACAGTTTAATGCTACTTTGAGTGGATTCTAGTTGTTTCCAAAGCTGATTAAATGTGCTCTTTGTTCTATTCTAGAATATCCCGCATTGTATGAAACACTTTCATTACTGTATGCTAACATGGTGATCTCTTTTCCACTTGCTCTGTCACTATTCTGTTCAATCTATTGCTATTTTGCTCTTAGTTCCTCCTCTTTCTTACAATGTCTTACAATTGGCTTTCTAATGTAATTATCAGACTTACCTGCATTGTACAGACACCTTTCCACACTCTTCTCTGAAGTATACAAGCAATATACACTTGTTTCCCAGGTATGATTTACAGTTTAAAGCTACTTTTCAGTGAATTATAGTGGTTTTTAAAGCTGCTTATATGTGCTTATTGCTCTATTTCAAGGATATCCCGCATGTACAAAACACTTTTATTACTATACCGAAAAAATTGTGATGTATTTTCCCTTTATAATCTAACTATTCTGTTCAATTTACTGCTATTTTGCAGTTAGTTGCTAGTCTTTCTTACAAGGTCTTTAAATTGGCTTTCTGTTACAGTTACCAGACTTACCTGCATTGTACAAACACCTTTCTACACTCTTCTCTGAAGTGGAGAAGCAATATACACTTTTCTTCCAAGCATGATTTACAGTTTAATGCTAATTTTCACTGAATTCTAGTGGTTTCAACGACTGGTTTAATGTGCACTTGCTCTATTTCAAGGATTTCTGCAGTGTACAACATCCTTTCTAGACTAGAGACTTACATTTTGATGTCTTTTCCACTCTTCTCTCACTATTCTGTGATATTCATTAGTATTTGCTCTGAATTACTACTGCTTTCTTGCAGTGTCCTATAACTTGCCTTTTGCTCTACTTATGGGACTTCCTCACATGTACCAACAACAACTTTGTGCACTCCTCTGTGAACTACAGCAGCTATATAAACTTGTCTCTCAACTGTTTTACATTTTAATGCTACTTTCCAGTGTATTCTAGTGGTTTCAAAGACTGGTTTAATGTGCACTTTGCTCTATTTAAAGGGTTTTCTGCAGTGTACAAACACGTTTCTATAATATAGACTAATATTTTGTTGTCTTTTCCACTTGTATTCTCATAATTCTGTTCCATTCACTATTATTTGCTCTGAATTACTAGTGGTTCCTTGCAGTGTCCTATAATTGGACTTCTGCTCTAATTATGGGACTTCCGCACATATACAAACAACTTTGTATACTCTTCTGTGAACTTCAGAAGCTATATACACTTTTCTCTCAACTGTTGTACAGTTGAATGCTACTTTGCAGTGAATTCTATTGGTTTCAAAGACTGGTTTAATGTGCACTTGCTCTATTTCAATAATTTCTGTAGTGTACAACATTCTTTCCTGACTATAGACTTATGTTTTGATGTCTTTTCCACTTGTTCTCTCACAATTCTTTTATATTCATTATTATTTGCTCTGAATTACTAGTGGTTCCTTGCACTGTCCAATAATTAGCCTCCTGCTCTACCTATGGGACTTCACATCATGTACAAAAAACTTTATACACTCTTCTTTGAACTTGAGAAACTTTATACACTTGTCTCTCAACTGTTTTACAGTTTAATGCTACTTTGAGTGGATTCTAGTGGTTTCCCAAGCTGCTTAAATGTGCTCTTGGCTCTATTCTAGGATTTCCCGCATTGTATGAAACACTGTCATTACTGTATCCTAACATCGTGATCTCTTTTCCACTTGCTCTCTCACTATTCTGTTCAATTTACTGCTATTTTGCAGTTAGTTCCTAGTCTTTCTTACAATGTCTTACAATTGGCTTTCAGCTACAATTAGCAGACTTTCCTGAATTGTATAAACACCTTTCTACCCTCTTCTCTGAAGTGGAGAAGCAATATACACTTGTCTCCCAAGTATGATTTACAGTTTAATTCTACTTTTCAGGGAATTATAGTGGTTTCTAAAGCTGCTTAAATGTGCTTACTGCTCTATTTCAAAGATATCCTGCATGTACGAAACACTTTTATTACTATACCCTACAATTGTGATGTATTTTCCCTTCATAATCTAACTATTCTGTTCAATTTACTGCTATTTTACAGTTAGTTCCTAGTCTTTTTATAATGTCTTACAATTGGCTTTCTGCTACAGTTACCAGACTTACCTTCATCGTACAAACACCTTTCTACACTCTTCTCTGAAGGGGAGATGCAATATACACTTTTCTCCCAAGTGTGATTTACAGTTTAATGCTACTTTTCACTGAATTCTACTGGTTTCAAAGACTGGTTTAATGTGTACTTGCTCTATTTCAAGGATTACTCCAGTGTACAACATCCTTTCTAGACTAGAGACTGACATTTTGATGTCTTTTCCACTTGTTCTCTCACAATTCTGTGATATTCATTAGTATTTGCTCTGAATTACTACTGGTTTCTTGCGATGTCCTATATCTGGCCTTTTGCTCTACTTATGGGACCTCCCCACATGTAAAAACAACTTTGTACACTCATCTGTGAAATTGAGAAGCTATATACACTTGTCTCTCAACTATTTTACAGTTTAATGCTTTCTTTCAGTGAATTCTAGTGGTTTCAAAGACTGTTTTAATGTGCACTTTGCTGTATTTATAGGGTTTTCTGGAGTGTACAAAGACCTTTCTATGCTATAGACTTATATTTTGTTGTCTTTTCTACTTGCATTCTCACAATTCTGTTCCATTCACTATTATTTGCTCTGAATTACTAGTGGTTCCTTGCACTGTCCTATAATTGGCCTTCTGCTCTAATTATGGGACTTTCCCACATGTACAAATAACTTTGTACACTCTTCTTGAAATATGGTAGCAAACATACTTAGGTAAAAACTGCTTTTTAAATTTTAACCCTGCTATTCTGGCTTCTGCACTCACTTACTTGCTTAAACAATAGGGTAGTTACCTCAGCTCCAGATTGAGACCTGGAAACTCACAAAGGTTATTTTCCTGTGCCTGTGGACCAGAACCACAGAAGATTGATTCCCACTGACTCAGTGGCTCTAGGAGTTGACTACCTTTAGAGATTATTAACCCTGCTCAGTCCTGCTTTTGTACAATTTGCTTTCGCAAGATAAGTCTGCATTCCAATGTCTAGAATTTAGAATTTAGCATTTAGAAAAAGAAAAATTCTTGTGGTTTAGACCTTTAAAAGCACTGCCTACACCTGGGACAGTGCGGTCGTGAGGGTGGTCACCTGCGTGAGGTGCCCTCGCGGCTGTCCTGGCCAGTTTTTAATAAATCCTTGCCTGCTTTTTTAATCAATTAGCAGCCTCCGGTGGTCTTATTTTTACTCCAGGGTTCGAACCCACAACATTTGGAGGCCCCAGCGAGATAGACCTAGCCCTGAGGCCTAAGCCCTTAGGCCTAACACAAAGCAGTAGCAACTAGTTAGCAATTACTTTTGATAGCAGTAACTAATTTCCTAGTTAGTGATAACTATTAACCTCATTAGTGGTAACTGTTAACAGAACAACTAGTAGCTGGTAACTATCAACTTGCATCCTGGTTAGTAGTTACTATTAACATGGCAACTAGCAACTGGTAACCAGTAACTACCATGATATATGTAAGGAAATGGAAACCTTGCAAATATTAACAGGCATCCAGGCAAATAAGAAATACTAAATACTGTTAACGCAGTTACCAGATAGTAGTAGCCTGATTTCTAACTGAACAACCACCAAGTTAGCAGAAACTTTTAGCCTGACCACTAATAACTGGCAACCTTGTAACTATTGCCAAGAAAGTCTACCCTACAGCAAGGTACTCCTTCCTTCCTTCCTTCCTTCCTTCCTTCCTTCCTTCCTTCCTTCCTTCCTTCCTTCCTTCCTTCCTTTCCTCCCTCCCCTCTGAAGGGGGAGCAAAGAGATTAGCACAGAATGCAACAAAACATGAAAGCACAACAGCACCCCTGTTCCTACCTGTCAGCAGTGATCAAAATGAGACAACTGATAGACGAACAAACATAAACACAGGCAACCACACCGTGAACCTGCACTATCCACCGGAGATAAATGCACGCGATCTAAGAAAACAGCAAAGCAAAATGACGTCTTCAACCCATACAAGCATGAAACACCAGACAATGAGAAAGCTGAGATGCACTGCAAAAACAAAGAAAACTAGCAAACAGAAGTGCCAATCACAACAACGCGTGCATAAGGAAACGGATGTTAATCTGCAGACGCAATCCCATCCAATGAGTGAATGATATGCAAATTAACTTTCACCCCGCTACGCCCACATAGCACACCAACAAACCAATGCTGAGCGAGTATGCAAATGATCGCAAACACGATGCCTGTGGACAGGGAGCTTGGAGGAGTGTTGGGTTTTCCATACGATGAAGGAAGCCAAGCTCCCCGCCCACTGTGACCAGCCCCAGACTCCACTCATGGCTACGAAGTTTCCATTATGGAAAATAAGTAAATCCCAACAGAAATGTCTGCAGTCATGGAGCAAGCAGGAGACTTGTGTGTACCCAGCGATGGAGGAAGCCAAACTTCCTACGATGCCCCAGCATGCGCTCCAGGCCACAAACTTTTAATTATACGAGAGAAATGAATCGCAGATACCAAAGCCTCCGCATGTGTCGCTGGGGAGGTGTGGCCAGCCTGCAAACCGCCACAGACCCTTGCCCAGGCTGCCACATTCCCCAAAGGAACCCCAACCCTGATCCAGGACACCCTGCAGAGCAAACCAGCCAAGCACCACCTGTGCATCAGGACTGCATCCTCCTATGTAATGAAAGCATAATATGCAAATGCACTGTAACTCCAACAGACAAGATGGCTGCCCCATGTGGTGAAAGATGGCTGCCCCATGTGAACAAAAGTTGCTCGCCAAAAGATGGCCAGCAGAAGAGGGCACTGGGGATGGACCAGGCCTGCAGTTGAGGGCAGTTAGGGGGGAACCAGGACTGCAAGTGAGGGCAGTTAGGTGCAATCAGACTGGCAGGGCAGTAGTTAGGAGGTAATCAGGCTGCCAGACAGAAGTGGTTAGGGTCAATAATGAAGGCAAACAGGTGAGCAAGGGGGAACCAGCAGTCCTAGATAGTGAGAGGGATGTCCAACTGCCTGTTTAGGCCCTATCCTACCGGGATCGGGGCTAAAAGGGCTCGGGCATCCATCCTTTTAGGGGTCCCAGATTGGAGAGTGTGCAGGCTGGGCTGAGGGACAGCAACCCCCATGCACAAATGTCGGGCACCGGGCCTCTAGTCTGGTAATAATTTCCAAACACAATTTCCATGAAAATCAGGACCTGAGCAGCATCACACAGACAAATATGGTGGATACACACACTTGCAGGACACAACACGAGTGTGCCAGGAAATCAGAACTGCAGACATAGGCAACTCTGAAAGACCGCCGTCACAGAAAGAAGCCGCCCAAACAGAGAGAAGTAGAACCAGAAGCAAGTAACTTAATCAGGAACCCTGATCCCAACGTAGAACAAGTGTGCCCACAGCTTTCTGTGCTGCATGTAACACACATACCAAACAAACGAAACCAATCAGTACCTGCAAACTGCATCCAGGGATATGCTACCAGAGACGTATTAGGTGGGGGAGAACATTGCCTTAGGTAATGGAAGGGCCAGGGGCACTTGGTGCTCTATGCCTGGGAACCTATGCAGACTATCAAGCAAGCACACAAGCATTCACAAGATCATGGATAGTAATATAAGTGAGCCAGGCAGACAAGCATGCACAGCATGATAAGTCACTATAGGAAACATTAGCATGTGCACTTCAGGCACCATCAACATAGTGGAGACAATGTGAGGTGGGATGGATGGATGGATGGATGGATGGATGGATGGATGGATGGATGCAGTGTGCGTTGGAAAGAAGCACAGTGAAATGAAATGCTCTCAATGCAGTTGCAGGTAAATGTTCCATGAACAACAAGCTTGGTAACTGCAATACAAAGCCGGGGAGGGAGCACATCAATCAACCAACCAACAGCACAAACAGAAAAGAAATGCATTTGCAATCTAATGCTCTTTTCACAAAGCCGTCTTATGGAAACATACCCGCAGGGAAATCTGTCTGAGAGCAGGAGCTGAAAACACTGACCACAAGAGCACAACACAGAGAACAGGTCTGCTTTGCAGTCAATCACCTAAAAAGACTCAATGCAGATGCTGCTGCCTAGCAATCAGCGTGCTCCAACAGAGCGGATGCCCCTAAGTTGACCAACAGCCACGGCTGTGGCGGCACAAGCCTCTCTCCCTCCTATGCAGCGATGCACTACTAAGATACCACAAAGGCAGCAGCAGCAGCAGTGCCTGGATGATCACAAGGAGATCCTGGCCCAGCTTGGCATCCTCCCCAACCGCCTGCCACTGCACACATTGCTACATCCCTCAGGGGATCACGGACTGCCGGCTTCACAGAAACCAGCAGGCCAGCAGTCCGACATCCTGCAAGGGCACCCACATTGTGAGAGGGCGAAGGCAGGCCAGGCTGAGTGACAGCAAGGACACACGAATCCGTTCACCATGCCCGTAAGTGTCAATAATACCTGTGTGTATACAGGCCCTCTCAATGCCTCAGGATGAGCGGCCATCCTATCTAATAAGAGAGCAATATGCAGATTAATCATCACTCCGCTATACCCACAAGCCACAGCCAGCAGCCAGTCAGAGCAAGCATGCCAATGAACCACAGCAAACATGGCTGCACCCACTGAGAGAGAGCAGGAGGGAGGCTTGGGCTTCCCTGGCAATGAAGGAAGAAGCCAAGCTTTCCACACACCCTGGTGGGCCCAGGCCTCCACTCAAGGGTACAAAGTTTGTTACTGAAGGCAAATAAACTCCAACACAAATGGCGGCAGCCAGCCACAGAGCTGGAAGAGCAGGAGGTTGTGGTTGCCCCAGGCAATGGAGAAAGCCAAGCTTATGCAGGGCTGGCTGGCCTGACCCTGCACTGCAGGCTACAAAGCTGCAATGAGCAAATCCATTACAATTCAATAAACAGGCAGTTGAACATCCCTCAAGGGGTCCCATATTGGAGAAGGTACAGGCTGGGCTGAGGGACCACCCACTCCCCCCCCACCAACCCCGTGCACGAATTTCATGCACCGGGCCTGTAGCTGTTAATATCTTCTCACACACACACACACACACACACACCCCACTGTTCATGGAAGTGGCAAAGATGGGAGCAGATGCCCAATAATGTTTAGGAACTGGATTATGCTCAGTGCCACAGCATTGGAGATTGTGGAATTAATGATTCTGTAAATGGAATGAAATGTCCTTGTTGGTGAAAAGTCATATTCTTATGTGTGTCAGAGAAGAAGGGAAGGGGATAGGGGGAGGGAACGGGGGGAGAGAAGGGGAGGGGAAGGGAAGAGGAGGGGAGGAGAGTGAAGGGGAGGGGTAATGGGGAGGGGGAGGGAAGAGTGAGGACAAGAGGGAAGAGTGGTGAAGGGGAGGGGTAGGGGGAGGAAAGGAGGGAGAGAGGGAGGGGAGAAGAAAGGAAGGAGTGAGGGAGATAGGGAGGGAGGGAGATAGGGAGGGAATGAAGGAGGGAGGGAGGGAGGGAGGGAGGGAGGGAGGGAGGGAGGGAGGGAGGGGAGACAGAGAGAGACAAAGAGAAAGAGACAGAGACAGAGAGATAGAGAGACAGACAAACAGAGAGAGACAGAGATAGACACAGATAGAGACAGAGATAGACACGGATAGAGACAGAGATAGACAGACAGAGAGAGACAGAAATAGAGAGACAGACATAGAGAGACAGAGAGAGACAGAGACAGAGAGATAGACAGACAAAGAGAGACAGGGAGAGACAGACAGACAGAGCGACAGAAAGAGAGACAGAGAGAGACAGAGAGACATACAGACATAGAGTCAGAGACAGAGAGACAGAGAAAATGACAGAGAGGCAGAGACACACAGAGAGACACAGACGGAGGGAGGGAGGGAGGGAGGGAGGGAGGGGGATGAAAAGAAGTGAGGATGGTGGAGAGGGGAGGGGAGGGGTAGGGTAACTTACAGGAGAAGGGGGAGGGAGGGGGAGGAGGACGGAGGAGGAGAGGGGAGACAGAGAGAAAGACAGAGGAAAACAAAGAGAGAAAGACAGACAGAGAGCGAGAGAGACAAAGAGAGAAAGACAGACAGACAAAGAGGGAGAGAGACAAAGAGAGAAAGACAGACAGACAAAGAGGGAGAGAGACAAAGAGAGAAAGACGGACAGACAAAGAGGGAGAGAGACAAAGAGAGAAACACAGACAGACAAAGAAAGAGAGGGACAGAGACAAAGAGAGAGAGGGAGAGAGACAAAGAGAGAGAGGAAGATAGACAAAGAGAGAGAGGGAGAGAGACAAAGAGACAGAGAGAGAGGGAGAGAGACAAAGAGAGAGACAGAAAAAAGAGACAGAAAGAAATAGAGAGACAGAGAGATAAAAATAGAGACAGACACAGACAGTGATAGAGACACAGACAGAGAGAGACTGAGACAGAGAGAAATAGAGAGGCAGACAGAGAGAGACAGAGACAGAGAGACAGAGAGAGATAGACAAACACAGAGATCTATAGACAAAGAGGGAAACAGAAAGATAGAGACAGAGAGAGAGAGAGAGAGAGAGAGGAAAACAGAGAGAAACATCAACGATAAGAGACAATCATGGATCAGCTGCCTCCTGCATGAGACACAGTGGGTTTGAAGCCCACAACCCAGCCATGTGCCCTTGACTTGAGTCAAACCCTAACCCGGGACCCCTCACTTCCCAAGGCAACACCCTGTGCACTGAGTCAAGGCAAGCATGAGTTGCCTAGCCTTTGAAATCCACCATTTTATGGGAGGTCTCATCGGAATGTGTCCATGGAGCATTCATCAACTCTCAAGTGTGTGCTTTGGCATGCTAATGCATCGCAGGGAACATCCACAGAGATCAGGGGCATTCTGTGGCCAACACCACCTTGACCAAAGTCACTGGAAAGGAAATTAATACAGGCTGAACCTGCAAAGACAGGGTCTGGACTGTCTAGGCCAGCCACTCGTAAGCATCCAAGGTAACAGAAGGCACGTTCGTTTGATTCATCATGCGGTACAATGAACTGCAAAGCACTTTTGGAGTCTGAGATGTCCAATTCCACTTTCCAAGGACCTCCCCCTACTGTGAAATGCAAGACAACCACCACCATCGCACAGTCTCATCAGCGGTGAGCTGAACGCAACGAGCACGTATGCAAAGAAAATAGATGCCACAGCAATCATCAATACCAGACACACACTATGGACTCTGAAACCTGGACCCTGCAGCGGAACACTAACCAAGCCAGGGACCCCACCGCAGCCACAGGACTCACACTGCAAGCGACTGCCCTGAACAAAGCACTCGATGCATCACAGAAGCCATAAATCAGATGGCTCAGACTGACAGCAGATTCTTCAGACCACATCGCATACGACACAGTGTGAATGCATAGATGCACTCGGACCCCACACAGAATGCAGCACACAAAGCGACAAACAAAATATCCCAAAAGACCCAAACACACAACAAAGCACATACCTGACACGAAACCACACACCGTAGACATTTACAAGAGGTCTATGACTGACACACCAAAGCTGCAATGCAGCATTGCAGACAAATAGCAGACTGCAGGTGCCAGATGCACGAAATGAAGCAGATGCACACGCTGCACACAATCCCACGATTCAATCAAGACAACCTATGCCACTGTAAATCCAAGCATCTAGTTTCACCAATACCTTTTTTTCATACCAATGTCAATGTTTAAGAGAAGAAATAAATCGACAACTTCCAAATTTTACCAAACCCTGCAACGTCACACACATCAAGATAACAGAATAAAAGAGTCATGGCAATGATTACTGTTTCTGGCAGATGTCCATCATGTCTCTGCTGCAGCAGCAATGAGAAGCCAGCCATGTCACAGATGATCATTTGACAAAGCCAGCTCTTGCAAACTGTGGGAGATGTAAAAAGCAATCATGTAACTCATACCTCATAAGTGCATATCTCTTGTACAATAACCAAATTAACATAATGCAATGAACAAGAGATACACTACATGGAACACATGCACAAGGAAAAGTCACATAAAAATGAACGTCAATATTGGGAAGAGGAAACATTGGGAAATGGGGACACAGGGTCCTCGACTGTGCTTTTGTGCAATGGGTGATAACCCTGCAATGTGCAGGATGTGCAACATGTTCATGCGTGCTAGGTAACCTCAAAAGCATACATGCAAAAACTCTTGGTAGCCTGGCCAGTGGGACTCAGTGGTGGAGCACAAACCCACGAACCATTAATTAACATTTGATTCCCGAACAGGACACATGCCCAGTTTGTGGGCTCGATCCTCATCGGGGTGCGTGCAGTGCAGGAGGCAGCCAAGCAATGATTCACTCGCTCCATTAATAGTTCCATCTCCCTCCCTCCCTCCCTCCCTCCCTCCCTCCCTCCCTCCCTCCCTCTCTCCCTCTCCCTTCCTTCCTCCCTCTCGGAAATCAATAAACATCAGAGCTAAAAATAACAAAGGTACATTCAGGGGGATAACAATCAATAAATAAAAGCTACCATGACCAGATACAGAAACGTACTGTGTTGTAATGGCACAGAAATCTAAAACCTTAGGCAGTGCCCTAACTCAGTGCCCGGAAAAACGTGGCTCGTAAGCCACATGTGGGTCTCTGGTCTCTTGAGTGTAGCTCTTCCAGCAAACACCACGACATGGACTGGAAGAGTGTACTTTAAAGAAGTGGCACTAGCAAGAGCTTAACCCTAAGAAATGTAGCTATCAGAAGACATTTCAACAGTGCTGCTGCTGCTATTTCGCTCTGTGGACTCACGAGCTAGCCAAGCACTGCCCTAACTGGGTTGGCTCAGTGGACACTGCCAGCCTGCATAGTGCAGGATCCCAACCTCGATTCCATTCAAGGACATGTACCTTGGGTGAAGGGACATGACCAGCAGGAGGAATGCAGGAGGCAGCTAATCAATGATTCTTTCTCAGGGATGTCTGTAACTATGCATGCCTGCTCCTTCCTCTCTATCAAAATTTCAAGAAAGCACACTTCCAAATAAATAAGCAGATCAATAAATAAACAAACTAACTAACTAACCAACCAACCAACAATCAAATAGGCGGATGAACAAGCGAACGAAACAAAAACTTGGCTGAAGCCCTGCAAATGGAAAAGCTGATGGCACAGACAACAAGGTCCAATCACAGACCAAAATGCACATGGAAATGTGGCATAATGAAAACATCTCCCTAAAACACTGGGAAAATGCCAATCTCATTCTAAATGCTGCTGGAGTAACAGAATGTGGGAAAACATTGCAGGGAAATGAAATCACCTCAATCATAAATAGCAGGAAAGCTGAAAGCTACCGGAAACACTGGGGCACAAAGAGATCCAAGTAACAGAATGGGAAAAGACGTATGAAGCAAACATTAACAGATAAAGATAGCACCAGAAAGAAAAATTGAATGAAAAATTCAGGACAGCAAATGAAGAAGAGCACTAAGCACCAATGACTTCATGTCTCACTCATAAAGTAATAAATAAATATTAACATAACATAATAGATAAATATATTAATAAATAAGTAATTAAATAAATGAATAGATAAATTATGACTTGCATAAAGAAATAAAGAAATAAATAGTCAAGGAATTAATTGAATGACCAACTAATTACAATAATTATTACAGAAATAATCACATAATTGAGTAAATGATTAAATATTTAAATTATGCAATAACTGCTTAAATGATTAAATAACTGATTATATGAAGAAATGACTAAATAAGTGAGTAAATAAGAAAGGAAACAATTAACTAAACAAGTAAAGAAGTAAAGAATAAATCTTTAAATGAATAAATGAGAGAAAGTAAATGAAAAGTAAACAAAAGACTACATAAATAAATAAATGAAAAACTACATAAATAAATGAATAAAAATTAAATAGATAAGTAAGTAAATAAAAAACGGTTAAGTAAGTAAAAAAAATTAATAAACAGGCAATCAAGCAACCAATAAATAATAAATAAATAATGAATAAAACGTAAATCAGTACTAAATAAACAAACAAACAAATAAATAAATAATAAAGAAATAACAAAAAATAACAAATAGGCGAGTAATAAACAACTAATAAACAATTAATAAATACTTAAATAATAAAATACCAATCAATAAATAAATAATAAATAACTAAATAAAGGAATGAATAATCAATGAATAAATACTAAGTGAACAATTAACATATGAATCAGTAAGAAATTGATGAATAAAAAGTAAACATTCCATAACAAATAAAAACTAAATAACACATAATAAATGAAAATAAGTGATAAATAAGAAGTAAATTCTAAATAATGAATACAAAAAAATAATAAATAGCAAGCAAATACACAGTAAATCAAAATTAAATAAGACATAAAAATTACATAAAAATTAAATAGTGAGTAATAAATGATAACTAAGTAGGTAAAGAGTAAATAGATAATAAACACTAAACACATTATAGAAAAATAACTAAGGAAATTATAAATAAGTAAACAAATAATTAAATAATTACACGAGTAAATGAAAATATCTTGAAAAGATACATAACTGAATGAATAAGTACAAAAGAAATAAATAATGAAATCATACATAAGCAAATAACAAATTAATAATAAATAAACAAAGAATAAACACATCAGCAAATAAAACATAAATAATAATTGAGAAAATAAATGCTTACTAACAAATGAATAATAAACACAAAGTAAGTGATAAACAACAAATACAAACTAATTAATAAAAAATAAGAAATAAGAAATAACTAAGTAAATAAAAAGTAATTAACAAATAGGTAAATACTGAATAATAAAGAAATAAGTAAATTAAGAAATTAGCAAATACTTAGTAGATAAGTAAATAATACATAAACAAATGACAAAGATAAGGAAATAAATAGGCAAATAAATAATTAAATATGAAAACATAAACATGTACATGAATAAGTGAATGCATACATAAGTAAATTAATAAATATACAATTAATAACTGAATAAGTACATAAACAAATAAATACATCACTACAAACGTAAATCAATGAAAAAGCAAACAAATAGTTCACTAAATAGTTAAAGTAATAAATAACTTGAAACATAAGTAAGTAAGCTAATAAATAAATAATTAAATAACTAAATAAAGTAATCCCTAAATAAACAAATAAGCACTTACATGAATGATTAAGTTTGTATGTAAAAAATACATAATTAAATAACTGAAGAAATCTTTAAGATGAATATGTAAATACATCGTTAAATAAATACCTACATGAATAAATAACTAAGTGAGTAAATAACCAAGTGAGTAAATTAAAACGCTAATAAATAATTAGGTCAATAAGCAAGTAAATAAACAAATGTCTCAGTAAGTGAATAAATCCTATCTAATAAAAGAGAAACATGCAAATTGACCGCACCTCCGCTACACCCATAAGCCATGCCCACCAGCCAATCAGGAGCAAGTATGCAAATTAACCCAACCAAGATTGCAGTTAATTTGCATATCCAGGCGCAGAGCGAAGACTGAAGACAGTGTAGAAGGAAGCCAAGCACTGCAGAAGGGAGTGAAGCTGTGGAGAAGCAAGCAGGGCGGTGGGGAAGCAGGCGGGGCTGCGGAGAAGGGAGGGAAACAGGCGGGGTGGGAAGCAGGCGGGGCTGCTGAGAAGGGAGGGAAGCAGGAGGGGTGGGAAGCAGGCGGGGCTGCTGAGAAGGAAGGGAAGCAGGCGGAGTGGTGGAGAAGGCCGAAGGAAGCCCTATTCTTGCAGGAATCTTCCTGCAATGGGCCTCTAGTAGATAAATAAGTAACCAAAGAAATACATAAATAAGAAAATAAATAAGCAAGTAAGTGAATAAATTAATAAGCAAGCAAACAAATAAATTACTTATTTAATTAATTGATATCTAAACAAGTAACTAAATAAATTAATGACATAATGAATAAGTAGACAAATAAGTAACTAATTTAATTAACTAATTAACTGAAAACTAATCAAATAAGTAACTACATAAATTACTTAATAAAGAAGCAAAAACATAAAGATCAAACTAAACAAATAAGTACAGAAATACCTAATAAATAACTGAATTAGAAAATAAGCAACAAAATACATAAGTAAATAAGCAAGTAAATACATAAGTAAATAAAAAAGCAAATATTCAAACAAATAAGTAAATAAATAAGTTAATAAGCTAATAAGTACACAATGAATAATTAAGTATATGAAAAGCCAATAAACATTTAATTAAATACAAAGACAAGTAAATAAATACACATATAGAAAGTTAAATAAATTAGTAAGTAAATGAGTAAGTGAACAAATAAACAAATAAATAACTAAAAAATTAGGTAAATAAATAAATAAATAAATGAGCAAAGAAATAAGTGAATGAATAAGTAAAGAAAAAGTAATCTAAAAAGTAAAGAAGTTAGCAAAGAAATAATTAGGTAAGTAAGTAAGTAAGTAAGTAAGCAAGTAAATAAGTAAATCCTACAGAAAGTAAATAAGTAAATAAATAATTAATGGAATAGAAAAGTAAATTAAAAAGTAAAACAAAATAAATAAATACCTATATCAGTAAACAAATAAGCAAAATAAAAAAATAAATAAATAAACAAGGAAAAAAGAAAAAAGTGAATAAGTTAATAAATAGGTAAGTAATTAACTAAGTAAGAAAGTAAGTAAGTAAATGAGTAATGAAGTAAAAAAAAGTGAATAAGCACGTACATAAGAAGGTAAATACATGAAATAACTAATAAAAAAGTAATCACATAAGCAACTAAATGAGTAGGCATGTAAATAACTAGGCAAATAAATAAGAAAGTACATAAACAATACATAAGGAACTTAAGAAGCCAGAAAAGAAATAAAAAGTAATTACACAAATACATAAGCAAACAAATTAATAAACGAACAAATAGGCAGCTAAACAAGCAAATAAACTGGAAACCAGGGTAAACCCCTGCAAAATCAGAAGCTGATAGAACAGACTGCAAAGCACAGCAACAAACAGAGAAACAAACGGAAATTTGGAATGATGAAAATACCTCCTTAACACACGGGAGAAATAGCAATGCCATTATTAATAGTGCTAGAGTAATGAAATGGAGGAAAGCATGCAAGCGAAATCAATTCATTTCACTCATAAATATCAGTGAAATTGAAAGAGACCTGAAACAACGGCTCAAGGACATCAAAGTGAAAGAATTGAAAAAGTATACAGGAAGCAAACACAAGCAAATAAGGAGAACAGTTCACAAAACAAACGAAGGCAAAAGGCAAGACTGCAAATGAACAACACCACTGCCCATCAATGACTTCATGTCTAGCTCATGATTGATGCTTCCCTCTTGCTTCGTATCTGCAGGAGCGGCCCCCCTGGCAGCGAATGGGCTCCCACAGAAACGGTGAAGCAGTATGAGAATCAGAGAAAGGAAAGCACACGGGACAGTTGAGGTGTGCATAAAAACTCAAAGCAATAGGACATGTGGGGTGGCGGGGGGTGCCAGCAGGCTCCTCTTTGCAGCCTTAAGGAGTAAAACACAGGCTATGATGCTACAGTTCCATCCCTAACAGGCAGTTCCACGGAACTCGCAGAAAAATTGGTGACCCTTGCGCAAATAGCAGTGTAACAGCAGCACAAAAAATCGCAGAGGCTTGGCACTCTTTACCTCAACCTCTACATGGAAAAGAAAAGCTGTACATGCAGGAGCTAAACCTGGGAAATTAAACCGTGGGTGTTTTTCCCCTTTTGAGATTCACTGACCTCAGAGGATGCAGAGGAGACAGAGAAAGGCTGGACACACCAAGACGTAGGTCCAAACCAACAGCATACTTAGCTGCGAGAACAACCGTGTCAGGGCACCATGATACTGCGGCTAGAAAAAACTGTCCTTCCTCACAGAACGTCCATGAAAGCGGCGCAATATTGTTCTTTCTGGAAAACAACCTCACTTCAGCAGCAGACAGCGACATGTGAAAATGCTCAGCACAGAGAAAGCGACAGGAGCATCTGGGAGGGGGCTGTGGCTCCTAAGACAGAAATCCCAGCAACAGCGTGGAGTCGTACGTGCGTGAGCAGCCGCAGCTGGTTTCCCCACCAATATGTCGCCTCTCGCCTCACGCCTCACTCCTCACGGGTCACGCTTTGTGCGGGGCACCTCGCGCCTCACGCTGCAGGCCTCACCCCTCGCGCATGCACTGCACGCCCCACGCTGCACGCCCCACGCTGCACACCTCACGCCTCGCGCTGCACGCTCGCCACACACCTCACCCAGCAGCCTCTGCTCATGGCCACCACGGGGCTCACCTCAGCCTCAGCCTAGCGCCCACTGCCCTCTCCCTGAGTAGATGGCTTTACACCAGAGGCCACAGCTACGCTGCTCTCAGGTCACCACTTGCCTCAGGCCCGCCATTACCTGCCTCATCCCTGACCCCCGGGAGGCTGCACTTGGGCAACGCCCTCTCCTCTGCTCCTCACCTTTGTTCCCTCAGGCTCAACAGGGCTATCACCCCAGTCCCTGCTGTGGCAAAAACACACATCACACAGGTCTTTGGTTTGGGACACACAGCGATACCTCACCCGTCAATCCCAGGACACCTCCGGCGTGAAATCTGGCCCAGCCACTCATGCCAAGCTGGCCAACCGCATCCATCATGAAAAAGCTTTGTGGCTTAGCCTTTCTCTCAGCTGTGGCTCCTCAAGGAGGATACTTATAACTGAGCTTGTAAGAGAAAGCAGGAGGGAACCCGACAAGGTGCAGCTCAGTGGACAGAGCTTCAGCCTGTAGAAGGAAGGAAGGATCCCAGGCCGGATACCAGGCAGGGCACACATGCAAAGGCTTCCTACTGGGTAGCCAGTATGACCATGCAAAATGCAACCAATCCATGGATCCCTCTGATGATGGATGTTGCTGCCCACCCACTCTCGCTTCCTCTCTGAAAACGATAAGCACCTACTTTGTTACAAAAGAGAGCTAGAGCACAAAGAAGAGCCATTGGCAGAGAGAAACGCATGCATTGGTAGCCTCCCACATGCAGCCACCAGGCAGGGAATGGAGCTGGGAAGGAAAATGCAGCTCCAGGACTTCCTACTTTGGACAAGCCACTGCTGCAAGCACACAGGCTGACCAGAGTCATGAGACAGCATCGCGCTCAAGGTCTGTCCTGGACATGTAGCAGAAAGCCACTGTGCCCTTGACAACAGGTGAAGCAGGGAGGGAGAATATGGCCACAGGTCTCTCCTTGACCACTGACTGAGGACCCCTGAGGTGTGTTGAAATGGGAGAAGTACTTTGTCTCCTGCTGTATCCTCACGCCTTCGACAAACCCCAGCTCCACCTATCTTGTGCTGCCCCATCAAAGCAAAACAGAACGTAACCCCAGATCAACTACGTCCTTCCACAGACCCTGCAACTCCTTCATAGGTGCTTTGAGACACAACCAAAAATCTGCCTCCAGCTGTGTCCTGGTCCCTTGCCCGCCCCAGGACTCCCTCCCCATGCAAATCAGGCAGCACACAAGAGGCATGACAATGACCATCCAGACACCTGCTGTGAAGGACTCCTGAGAATTAACTGAGTTCAAACATACCAAAAAAACACAGCCTCATGTTCATTTCTACACACGGGCCTCTCATACAAACCTAAAATGGGAAAGTGACGGGAAGTATGCTGGCACACAACACCCATTGCTAATTCGTTTACACCGACACAGGAGCAGAATGGAACACACACACTGAAGCACAACGGAGCTGAATTGTGCAACGTGAAAGAGAATTTACTCAGGGCATCCTGACCCCAGGACTTACTCAGACCATGACAAGGACTCCGGGTGGCACAGAGCTGAACACAAGACCCGTCAGTTACACATGGCAGACAGTGGAAGCAGATTCTGGACCCCAGAAAAGGAACCTGGCACAGCACACACAGCAGATCAAGAACCAAATGCAAACATGACACATAAAGCCTGACCGTGGACCATAAGCACCGAACAGCTGGCGAAAGAGAATAACACAGGATACTTTACATGAGGACCTGAACCCACAGCTGCACATGGACATCACACAAAAACAAACGCAAAAAACAAGGCACACCCAATCAGAACCCTGAAACCAGACCAAGGCATACCTTCACACAATTTACCCAGAGACCACAGACACCGCAATTGAAACTCAGATCTGCATACAGGAAGTCAGGTGCCTAGACAGCCATTGCACAACAGAGGCATATTACCAGATGACAGACACAGCAGGTAAACAGCACGCCCTCACACAGTGAAAAAGTCACCAAGACCTCACTGACCCGAACCCCTAACATCCTACCCCCGGACCATGTACCTTGACAAGCCTGTGCAGACGACAATGAAATTAAACAAAGCACATAAAGAACCAGCAACATCAATGAGTGGACAGCAGACCAATGAGCAGGATGTCGTCGGAGAAAAGTAGACTGACTGGCAGCATGACTGGACGTAAAATATTCATGACACTTAGTCCCACTAACCACCACACCAATCAAAACAGGAATGGCTCCCACCTGCGAGTTTCAAAAAGTAGTGTTTCTGCCTCGTTGCAGAATTTCGAGTCCCAAAACAGCAGATTGCAATTTGAAAAGCAGTGCTTGCCAACATGACTACAAGAAAGAACACCTAAACAACGCAGCCACACATCCCTAGTGAAATGGCATGCCGTCCCAATAACAGCCACAAGGTGACAGCAGAGGATCAGACATCACAGGAGGACGTTGCAAAGTTGGAAAGACAGGAGCATGAATTGCAGTAATAGCCACAAGGTGGCAGCAGAAGATAACACATCACTGTACACGATCCAAGGGAGAAGAGACGGGGACATCTGTGAAGGAAAGGGCCTATAAAGGGAACCCACAAACGGAAAAGAAAAACGGCTCAGGCAAGCCTAAGTAATTGGGGACCCCTGAAGGGGCGAACGGCCGCGCATGCTGACCAAAGGAATAGGCCACCTTGGTGCACCACGGCACACACCACTCCCAGGGGAAAAAATAAAAATAAAAATAAAAAATAAAAAAACGCAGCCATAACCACTTTAGATCACTGAATGGAGCGTCAGCCTGCGGAATGAGAGGTCCCGAGTGCGACACCGGTCAAGGGCACATACCTTGGCAGCGGTCACAACCACAGCAAGGGGTGTGCAAGAGGCAGCTGGTCGATGTTCCTCTCTCATCGATGCCCCTAACTATATGACCCTCTCCCTTTCCTCTCTGCAAAAAAATCTGTAAAATAAATATTTTTTTTAAAAAAAGGAAAAACGAGGCGCAACCAAAGCAGCGCAAGCTTTGGCTAAGGCAATCAACGCGAGACACGCATTTCAAATCACACCCCACCCGCAGTTGGCCACCGTCCTCCCCAGGTTCCCTACCCGTCTCACCTCGGGACTCAGGAACGCAAGCGCGATGCCTGGACCCTACGTGTGAATGCGAGAAAGGCGATCCCCCAGGAAGGGTCCATGTCTCCAAGCGCCGCACGAAGGAATCATGCCGGGAACAGGGCGATGACAGGCAATCAGCACAGGGACCTGCCTTGAGACTTTGGAACCTGAACTGCAAAGCTAACCTTAGCTGAGCACTACTGTTTTGGCAGCAGAGTTCAGGCAGCGCAAAGCTATCCGTGCAACTCTTGCCTTCCCTCCTTGAAATGCCCTGAGGGAGGAATGCTTGAAATCTGCATCTACACAAAGAGCTGGGCTGAGCAATTGTCTGGTGCCAGAAAAGACCATGCAGCTCCAAGATGTGTGGGCTAGGGGTGACTTCCCTCTTTCCGTGGCCCTGAGGCTCTAGCTCTTTGTCATGACTATCAAGCTAATAGCCGACCATCAGGTAGCTCAAGCACGCGCCGCCCCTCCCTGCAAGATAAGGGAATGCCCATCATCCCGCTGCGGACCCAATCGCTGCTCTTTCCGAGCGGAGCCCTGCCCCACACCCAGAATGTGGCACCCAATGAATTCCGTGGGACACAGTGACGCAGCTTCATTTTAAGGAGAAGATATAAGTGAGCGGGGCGAAGCGCCCTTCCTCTCCCAGTGGCACCAATCCGCAAGCCACCTTTCCTGCAGATGTTTACAGAAGCAGTGCAAAGCACTCACTCAGGGATGCACAACAGGAGGAGCAGCAAAGACCTTGCATTCATCAGACTCCTCACAGCAGAGGGAGGATTACGAAGCAGTTCACCTGGGAACATCATGCGAAGCGAGACTCGGTGCTCGGATCCAGCCAGGGGCCCATTGTGTCCCGCCGTCTGCCTGTCGGCCGCATGCGATGCACCTGGGTGAGTTGTCTCTTGGAGGCACGACATTCCCTTCTTTCGTTCGACTGTAAGCATTCACTGTAGTCAGCCTCAACGTTAGATCATGAGTCGGGCCACCAGTAAGAGGAAGACGCAGGGGAAACCAGAGCAAGGCCAATGTGGAGGTGACATATGGGTGGCTGTGGCTGAGTGGGGGCAGAGAAATGGGAAGGAAGCGGTGAGAGTGGGAGCAGGAAAAGCAGGGCTCCAAAAATAAGGGCTGAACGAGGTCAGCTCCGAAGGAGGAAGGACCACATCCTCCCTCCTGGGCGACTCCCGAGTGCCCTTAGGGGACAAGAAAGGTCTGGGAGGGAGTGAAGGGCCATGCCTAAGGGAGGACGCACATGCTCCTCTCCTAGGATAACCCTTCTCGGGAAGTATTGGTGACTTTCTGACCATGAGGAGAGCAAATAAGGCCTATCAGGCCAGCTCCAGCAGACAGTGAGGCGGTTTCAGACAGCTGGCCGAGAACACAAAGCACGTACCAGGGCTTAATTGCGACGTGAGGGGCAAAAGCCTCACAGAGCTGAACCCTGAAGCAGCACACAGGAGAAACCAACCCATAAGCTCCCTAGGAAATGCAGGCAAAACACAGTGACCCCCTCAAAAAAGGAATAGCAATAAGATTAGCAATAACAGCACTGAGAAAATATGAAAGATATTTCACATGGCCTCCTGAATGATGCTTGAAGAGCAATACCCAAAGCAGACACCCAAAAACCTTCAGCAGGGAAAATTCGAAACATACATGATCGCAAATTGCAATGTGAAAGGCAGGGAGTCTTTGAGGAACACAAAAGCATTCCTTAGTCACACCAAAGGAAATGAAGGCGACCATAAAGCGAAAGAAAGGGGATGATCAAGCGTGTTGGGAAGCACTAGAGCCCTGAGGAAGACTGAGAAGATCCAAGGGAGTGAGTGGCAACGACAAATGGCTTCGGAAATAAGTACAAAGAGACGCCCATTGCCCCAGCTTGCGCTCCCCAACTGCACTCGCTCCTGGCAGAAATCCATTCTGCTTTCTCACACTCAATCCATCCATCCACCTAGTTTCATGCGCCCTCAATGCTCCCCGCTAATGGAAATGAAAATGGGAAGACTAAATCTGCACAATGTCATTCCAGAATCGCAGCAGCTGCAGTAAGGAGACAGCCTTCATTGAGAGAGAGGGGACATAGGAATACCGCATGTTCCTAGGGCAGTAGCATAGCTTGGCATGGCAAGTGCAGAAACGCCTTCCTGTGCGCTATAAGCAAGCAGGGGAACTGCAAAGCCATTCCTTGCAGAAACACATGGACGATGCCGTCTTTCCTGTCTTTCCTTTCACAGGCCGATAGCACCGGGAAAAGCAAGAAAGAGATGTCTGAGGTGAACATGCAATGGCTTCCCTGGAAACACTATCTGCACAGGTGGCAGAAGTAGAAGAGCCCATGCAGCAGACAGGAGCTGCTATGGGAAGAGGTGAGTGCCTTTACGGGAGCACAAAGAGAAGATATGCCTAGTTCTGAATGAGTGGGGGAGGATAGCCATTATTCCAGAGAGAGCTGAAGCATCCCCTCAGGGCAGGACACAGACAGAGACCTCTGCTGTAAGATGGGGGAAAGGGTGGAGCTGCAACTATTCGGGCGTACTGCTAGGGGCACTAGATAGGCAAAGAAAGGAGACAGCTGCACAAAGATGCTGCGAAATACCCAGCAGACAAATGCCCTTATTCTCCCTGTGGCGCAAGCAAACAAGTGCGCAAAGGCAGGGAAAGGAAGGCAGAAACTGTAGGTGAGATGAAGGCAAGACCATCCAAGGATACTTGAGCGACATTTGTGGGGAGGAGCTGCAGGCTGGCAATGCCTACTCACACGAAAAGGATAGCGGAGAAGGAGGGAGAGGAAACCCGCCCTGGTTGAGCCAGCCGGTTTCCTGGGAGGTAACAATTCCGAGTGTGAAAGGCCAGGAAAGGAGGTTCCCTAATTGTTGAGGGATGGAACTGAAAAACAAGGGGGCTGCATGCGCTTGAAAGGAGACACGGGAAGTGGGAAATGCAGGCTGTGGGATAAATACCGCACAACCTTGGAAGAGAGTAATGAGCACCGTGGGGAGCACAGCAGGCATTGTGTGGCACGCAGGCTCAAGACCAAAAGCGTCTCCTGCTGCTGCCAAGCACATAGAACGCCAGAGGGCAGAAGCATTGATGACACCCTCACCCACCTCACAGGGAAAGGAAGTGCAGGAAACCATGCTGCTGCTGCTGGGGCCAGACGACTGGACAACGCACTGTGGAAGTGCACCTTGCTCAGACACCACGTGAATCACAGCTGACCACCCTAGCTGTTCATCACTGTGGACACAGAGGGAAAGTGCCAAGCATCACCTTCCAACACCAGGCCCAGAAACCAAGGAGCTCATACGTAATGCCTATTCCCCATTCCCCAGGAGCTCAGAAGACATGAAAGCACCCATTCACCCTACACAGCCCCTCAAAGTCTGGCCTATCCCCAATCTCTTTCCCTGCATGAAGCTCCCATGGCCCCCTCACACCACCCTGCACTACTGGTGCTCTGCTGTCCCCCTGTCCCTAACCCCAGCTCCCTGGTGAGTGTCAATGCTTTCTTTGCAGATGAGCGACTCCGACCAACACGGCTTGGGGGAGAGGGACACGGTGTGTGACAGGGTAGACACTGGGAGGGAAGAGGGAGTGACCACAGACAAAAAAGGGAGGGAAGGAATGGGGCGCGTGTTTTTTTTTGGGGGGGGGCAGGAGGACACATGATGAGTGGGCAAAGATGTCAGACAAAAGCAATAGCTGTCGGGGAAGACACCCGGCAGAACAGCGCTTGGGTCATCACCAAAATGTGGTGCCTCTGCTGACCAAAAGGAACACTCATGAAGCACACACAGCAAGAGGCACCCTGGGTAGAGCATGACAACAACACTCCTGTGACTGATGACATCTCACTGGGTTTGTAACAGGGTGGGAAGAATCCTTTGGACTGTGATTGTGCACACAAAGGAAAAGCTGGGGGGTCACTCAGGTTGGCAGGAAAAGCAGAGAGTGATGTTGAGGGCACCCTGGCAGAGAACCCAGGAAGACTTGATTATGAAGAAAGGGTGGTTGTTAGCTCCCCACGTTTTGAGGGCAGATGTAAAGCAAAGGTGGAGGGCGCACACACAACTTGAGTCAGTCACCATGCACATATTCATCCCACATTTATTTAACTGCACAGACCTGACACAAGCGGAGAACAAGCACGGGCACATATTCACATGAAAGCCCATGGAGGGAGAAGATGCACTGAGGGCATAAATTTTGGGAACAACCTGTGGGGGGGCGGGGGGGAATAGCAGAAATCATTCTTGCAGGGATGGGTGCAAAGGAAGCAGCAGAATAGCCTCTCTTCTCAAACAAACCGGAGAAGGTGAAAACCCGATCATCACTATGGATGTAAAAGTGATGGTTAGAATAGCCCTGGAGGTCGTCTTCACAGCCATACATATGCTCTTAGAAATAGCCCCTGTCGCCAGGGGAGCACAGCACACAGGACTATCCGGTAGCAGGCATCACACGCAGACACAGTCACAGTTGGCAGGTTAGCAGACATTGGACATAAGGACTAACTGCTGACTCCACAAAATACCTGGAATGAGCCGCAGCAGGCACTTGCCGGCAATGCAGAGATATTGGATGGGACCCACAGGTGGGCGCGTGTGTGTGATGCCTGTGCCACCATGGGGGGAACACCACTGTTAGAGGAGTGGCAGGGCCAAGGACATCTGGCTTTGAGGAGATGACGTGCAGCAAGCACACCTTGGTGGGAACGGTGGGATGCTCCAAACAAAAAGCCTCCCTGGGGGGAAAAATAGCTGAAAAAGTGGTGGCAGGATGCAGCTGCTGGATAGCGGCAGCAGCCATCCATGAGGGCTATAGGGGACGGGGTGGGCTTCTGCTCCCCTGCTGTATGAATGGACAATTCACTCATTGCACGTGGACTTGCTGCAGCCCCACAACTCTGAGGAGCCCATATGGATAGAGCAGGACAGACGCGAGCATGCCACAATACCATGAAGGGTGCTCACACCACTTTGAGAGGGCAATGAGGAGGGGGGTTACCACACTGCCACATGAACACTTGTGGGGAGGGAACAAAGAAAAAGTAAAAAGAAGTACAAAGAATACACTCAGATAGGCTAGAGGGGGGGGTCTTGGGGGCTGCTCCTGGCACACATCCATCCCTAAGGCGGGCACGCAATGGCCAACTGCAGAACGCAGACACCATTTACAAGGGCACACACCACCTTTAGATAGTGCTCAGGACATACTGCTCCACCGCTCACAGACACATAACCTCTTCACAGCAGGCAGCAATGTGATGGAGTCAATGGTATAGGGCTGGGGGGGGAATACACGATGGGCAAGAGCAGGGTGTACACACGATTGTCTGATGCACTGTAATTCTCATTCCAGCATTCAACAGCGTACTCCCAAAAAGCAACACACTTAGTGAGCCAAAACACCACAAAACCTGAAAAGAATGGCAGATATATGGCTGTAGACATCCCAGATTTTAGCACTGCAACCATGACCACCTTCAGGCGTGGGCTCCTGTACTCCTTGGATGATGGAAAAGGAAAGGATGGGAACATGGCACAGAGCAAAAAAGTGTCTCAGAACATTCACACAGCGCCACAATAAAGAAAAACATGGGGCAACATATGTTCTGCAACAACCAGTTTTAGAGGCCAGAGCTTGTTCACAGTACAAAGAAGGTGGGTGGGTTGGTTCAACAAAGGATGAGAACATGCTACTGGCAGCCAACTCTCAAGAAGAGGACGCTGCCAGCACAAATGCTGCTGCAATATGGGACTGCACATCCAACACCAGCTTCTGGGCTGATTCTGCTCTGCATTGCCCAGTAGCAGCATGTGCCCATGGGAGACACTATGGACTGGCAGGATACTTAAGGGATGAAAAGCAGCCCAAAAACCAGGCTTGCAGCACTCACCCGGCAGGGGCAGTAGTGATAGCTCATGGCAGGAAAAATGGTGAGGAGGAGTGCTCTTGCACAGCCCTGAGAAGTGAATAAACTCCACTCAGTGCCACAGGATTTCCATGCTGCTGCACAGCACTAGGTAGCACGTGGTGCTGTGGCATCTGGTTGCTGGGACAGCAGCCAGGAGACAAGGATACTTTCCAGTCATGTCAGGTGCAGGGAAAGCAGCAGAGCAGTGCAGAACTTGGGGTTAGGGGGTTGGGCATGGAAATGGGATACGGCATCACACTGCTATGCCCCCGATTGGATATCACAGCAACTGCACCATGCATGTGCTAACAACTGGGTCTGACCAACAAAATAAGCACTAACCAAAAAACAACTCCACATTACACTGCGTTCAATTAGGCAAAAGGAAACGCAGGCAAGCATAATGTGAAAGCAGAAACAGACCACCACTTAGAATATTGCAGGAAAAAAGTAAGTGAGGACTCAGGTCGGACCTGGGTAAGAGAAATAAGAATGAAGCAGGCATGCAGCAGAGACTGGGGGGGGGGGGGGGGATTCTATACAAGAGTTAGGATCACACAATGGATGCAAAATCATGGTGGGAACTTCCTGCATCATGCAACCAGAACTATCTGCTTTGAGAATGGTCCCATCCTTTTGCAAGATCATAGCGAGTGGGGAACGCTCTGGCCGCTAATAGACATGCAGGAAAACAATCAGTGGTCAGTCATTCCCCTCTGGGATAAGGGATGGTGGGAAAGTGGAGGGACTGCAAGGTTGTTAAAACTAAGCCACAGGGTACAGGTGCCCCACAACAGAGTTTGCGGGGGAGGGGAGTCCATGATGGTGCAGGTGAGGATGAGGACACCACAGATGATGCTGGGACCAACTCTTCAGGGAGGGGAGGAAGAGGCTGCTGCCATTATGAATGCTACTACTTTCTGCCACAACATTTATAACTCCAGATTCTGTCCTTCTAGAGTCCATAGTCCAGGAAAAGCTCCCCATGAGACAGTGCACTCCATGGCAGGATACCTGAGGTCTTAAAATCAGCCCAAATATCAGGGCTGATATTTGGGCTCACAAGACAGGGGCAGCAGTGACAGCTCGCAACCAGGAAAAGAGTATGAGGGGGGCCATTCACCTTGATACAGCTATAAAGGGGACAAGGTCCACATCATATGACAAGCTTTCCATACAGCTGCACAGCAGGAAGCAGCACATGAAAATGTAGCATCTGGGTGCTGTGCAAGCAAGCAGGAGACAAACATACCTTCCACTCCTCTACGCTGGAGGTAAAGGGGCAGAGCACTTGGGAGTTTGGGATAGGGGGGGAGGCAGTGAGCTAGGACACACTGGCACGCCCTAGCTAGCATTGCACAGCAACTGTACCAAGGACATAGTAACACCTAGACATGCAACAAATTCCCGAATTTCTGCCACACTCCATCTTTCACTACACTCAATTGGGAGAAAGAGAACACTAGCCCAGGCATGAAAGAAGAACAGGAACAAAGCACCACTAAGAATATTAAAGGAAGAAAGTACACAAAGACTCAGGTGGGACATGGGTGAGAAATATAAGAACGAAGCAGGTACGGAGGGGGGTAGTGATTCTCTACAGGCATCAGGATTACACAGTGCATGCAGAAACGTAGTGGGACCATCCTCCATCGTGCAACTAGAACTCTCAGTGCTTTTAGAATGGTCTCACCCTTGTGCAAGATCATAGTGAGTGGGGATGCTCAGCCTGCTAGACTAGTGGAGATGCAGGGACAGAGGTCAGTCCCCCTGGGGTGAGGGATGGTGGGAAAGTGGAGGGACTGCAAGGCAGTTAAAACTAGATCACATGGTACAGATGTCTCGCAAAAGATTTTTTTTTGGGGGGGGGTAACATGATCATGTAACCAAGGATGAGGACACCACAGATGCTGCTGGTATCCAACTATCCAGCAAAAAGATGCTGCTGCCAGCAGAAGTGCTGCTAGGAGCTTGCACTGCACATCTAACTCCAGATTCTGGTCTGCATAGTCCAATAGCAGCAGGTCCCCATGAGAGAATCTGCAGACCGTGGCGGGATACTTTGAGGGATTAAAAGCAGCCCAAATACGCTTCACTCACAAGATGGGGGGGGGGGGGCGGTCAGCAATGGCAGCTAATGATTAAGGAAAATTGGGGGGGGGGGGGAATCCTTAATCCAACTATGAAGGAGACCAGCTACACAGCAACTGGCAGCCCCTGAAGATGGAGACCATTTATCGATGGGGCAGGAGCCAGGCAAAGTTTGCCAATCATCTCAGCTGCAGGGGAAGGGGCACAGCAGCCCAGAGGCTGCACTGGGGGTGGGGAACTAGGCTAGGACATGGTAGGGCTCTGACACACCACACCTACAACAGAGCAGCAATTGCACCAAGCATATGATGACACCTGGGTCCGCCCAAATAAAAGCAACGAACTGCTGCCATAGACATTGCACATGTTGCACTTGGCTCAATTGGGATAAAGAAAACAAGGAGCCTAGAGTGCCAATAGACCAGGAACAGACAACTGAAGACTCAGGAACATAGCTGAGCAACAAAAGAATGCTTGCAGCATGGATAGGAAGTCTTGGATACAGGGTTTAGGATCATACACTGTGGATGCAAAAATCAAGTGGAAATATCCAGGACCACACAACTGGAACAAGCAATGCTATTTGGAATGGTGTCCTTTCACTGGATGATGGGGACTGGCATCAGAGAGAGGGCAGCAGACTCAGAAATCAGTACCAAGGGTGAGTGATGGTGGATAAGTGGAGGGACTGCAAGGTGGTTAAAAATAAGTCACATGATGCAGGTGTCCACCAACGGCATTGGTGAAGCGGGGGGAAACTTGATGGTGCAGGCGAGGATGAAGACACTACAGATGCTGCTGGTATCCAACTCTTTAGGAAGGGGAGGAAGAGGCTGCTGCCAACACAAATACTGCTACAGCAGAGCACATACAACGCCAGATTCTGCCCTCATTCCAGCCTGCATAGTACACCAGCAGCAGAAGCTCCCCATGAAAGCACAGACCATGGCAAGATACCTGAGGGATGAAAAGCAGTCCAAAGACCAAGCTAGCAGGACTCACAGGGCAGGGGCAGCAGTGATAGGTGAATGGCAGAATGCTGGTGGTGGAGGGGGGAGGTGTGCTCTTGCATACACCTATGAAGGGTACAAGGTGCACTTAATAGCACAGGCTTTCCATGCAGCTGCACAACACTACGCAGCCCATGGTGTGGCATCTGGGTGCTAGGACAGCAGCCGGGAGTCAAGCATACTTTCTACCCATGCCAGGTGCAGGGAAAGCAGCAGAGCAGTCCAGAGCTTGGGGTGGGGTTTAGGGAGGGGGTCGGGCAGGAAATTGGGATACTGCATCTCGCTGGCACACCCCAGATTGGATAGCACAGCAAATGCACCACGCACATACTAACAACTGGGGCTGACCAACAAAATAAGCATTGACCCAAAAAGAAAACCTCCATATTCCTACGTTCAATGAGGATACAGGAAACACAGACAACCATAATGGTAAAGCAGAAACACACCACCACTTAGAATATTAAAGGAAGAAACTAAGTGAATACTCAGGCAGGACATGGGTAAGAAAAATAAGAATGCAGTGGGGAATGGGGGGGGGGGGATTCTGTACAGGAGTTAGGATCAGACACTGGATGCAGAATCATACTGGGAACACCCTGCATCATGCAACTATAACTAGCAATGCTTTTAGAATGGTCTACATCCTTTTGCAAGATCATAGTGAGTGGAGACGCTCTGGCTGCTAATGGAGAGGCAGGGACACAATCCAAGGTGGGTCACCCTGGGGGTGAGGGATGATGGAAAAGTGGAGTGACTGCGAGGCTGCTAAAACTAAGTCACATGGTACAGGTGTCCCGCTACAGCGTTTGGGGGTGGGAGGGGGGCATGATGGTGCAGGTGAGGAGGAGGACACCACAGATGCTGCTGGGACCAACTCTTCAGGGAGGGGAAGAAGAGGCTGCTGCCAACACAAATGCTGCTACGTGCTGCCACAGCACATGTAACTCCAAATTCTGGCCTTTTAGCCTCCATAGTCCAGCAGAAACTCCCCACGAGAGAATGCATTCAATGGCATGATACGTGAGGGATAAAAATAAGGCCAAAGACCAGGTTCACAGGACTCCTAAAACAGGGACAACAATAGCAGCTCAGGAATGGAGAAATAGGGGGGAGGTCTGCTCTCTGGCAGAGATATAAAGGGAACAAGCTGCACTTAGTGCTACAAGCTTTCCCTGCAGCTGATCAGCAACAGAACGGCCATTAAGATGCAGACACTGTGTCTGCTGGGCCAGAAGACAGGCATATTTACCACTCATCTCAGGTGCAGGGAAAGGAGCACAGCAGCACAGAGGTTGCAGTGGGGGTGGGGAACTAGGCTAGAATACAGTAGGGCACTGACATCACAGCTAGAACAGCACAGCAACTGCACCAAGCATACGCTAGAACCAGGGGCTGGCCACCCAAAAAAAAAACAAACAAAAAAAAACACTCACTGAACTACTGCCACACACACTATACATATCCCACACTGCTCAACTGGGATAAAGAAAGCAATCAGCTGGGTCCAGGTGAGGCCACACGCCCTTGGGTCCGGGTGAGGCTGGGTCCCAGGTCCGGGTGAAGCTGGATCCCGGGTCCGGGTGAGGCTGTGCGCCCCTGGATCTGGGTGAGGCTGGGTCCCGGGTCCAGGTGAGGCTGCGTGCCCCTGAGTCCGGGTGAAGCCGCGCCCCCTGAGTCCAGGTGAAGCCGCGCCCCTGGGTCCGGGTGAAGCCGCGCCCCTGGGTCCGGGCGAGACCAAACCAGAGGGAGTCGGACCTGCATTACCACCATTTGTCCACCATCCAGAGCTGAAAAGTCAGTGCCGACATGTACACATAAGGAACTGATGGACATTGAAATTGGGTCTCAAAAGAACTGTTGGTCCAGAAAGAAACTTACTACAGACTGATTCAATTGCCTGTCAGCATAACTATTATTGCTCGTCTCACATTCGGTTCTTATAAGTATATTTCTAGTAACACATGATCTCACTCATCTAGGGGAAATGATGAACAAATAGACTGATGAACAAGAACACACCCAGAAACAAGGAGGCATAGATCGGACTGTCGGGCCTCAGAGGGAGGGGAGGGGAGGGTGGGGGTAGGGGGGAGAGATCAACCAAAGGACTTGTATGCATGCATACAAGCCTAACCAATGCTTAAGGACAACAAGTGGGTGGGGGCATCCATGGGGAGGGGTGGGGGATGGGAATGGGGGGATGAGGACAAATATGTGACACCTTAATCAATAAAGAAATTTTAAAAAAAAAGAAAAAAGAAAAGAAAGCAATCAGCCAAAACCGGTTTGGCTCAGTGGATAGAGCGTCGGTCTGCGGACTGAAAGGTTCCAGGTTCAATTCCGGTCAAGGGCATGTACATTGCTTGCAGGAACATCCCCAGTAGGGGGTGTGCAAGAGGCAGCTGGTTGATGTTTCTCTCTCATCGATGTTTCTAGCTCTCTGTCCCTCTCCTTTCCTCTCTGTAAAAAAATCAATAAAATATATATTTTTTTAAAAAAGCAATCAGCCAGGCGTGACTGTAGAACAGGAACAGACTGCCACTCTAGGAGAATATTCAAGGGAAGAAACTGAGGACTCGGGTGGGAGATGGCTGAGTAACAAAAGAATGCTTGCAGCACTGGATAGGAGGTATTGTGTTAGGGCTTAGGATTACACATTGTAGTTTCAGAATCATGGTGGAAATGTCCAGAACCATAAACAGCTTTTTAGAATGCCATCCTTTCACTGGATCGTGGGGACTGGCATTGGAGAGGGGGAGGCACAATCAGAAGTCAGTACCAGGGGTGAGTGATGGTGGAAAAGTGGAGGGACTGCAAGGTTGTTAAAAAATAAGTCATGTGCTGCAGGTGTCCAGAAACAGCATTGCTCTTGGGGGTGCCTGACATGACGGTGCAGGAGAGGATGAGGACAGTACAGATGCAACTAGTATCCAACTCTCAGAGAGGGGAGAAAGAGGCTTCTGCTGCCGGCACAAATGCCACTATGATCTGGCACAGGACAGGTAACTCCAGATTCTGGGCTTATTCTAGTCTGCATAGTCCAGCAGCAGCAGAAGCTACCCCAGGAGAGTGCAGTCCATGGCAGAATACCTGAGGGATGAAAAGCAGTACAAGGATCAGGCTCACAGGACTCCTAAAACAGGGACAGTAGCTTAGAACTGAAGAAATAGGGAGAGGGATGCTCTCTGGCACAGCTAGGAAGGGAACGAACTGCACTTACTGTGACAAGCTTTCCTAGCAGCTGCACAGCAACAGGCAGACCATGAAGCTGTGGCATGTGGGTGCTGGGACAGCAGCTGAGAGACAAGCATACTTTCCATCCATCTCAGCTGCAGATAAAGGGGCAGAGCTTGGAATGGGGTGGGGGGTGGCATAGCAGCAGGAAAGTAGGATACAATGCAACATTGGCACACCATAGCTAGGATGGCACAGCAACTGCACCAAGCACATGGTAACACACCTAGGGATATCAAAAAAAATTACTGAATTGCTTCCACACTACACTCAATTGGCATAAAGGAAACACTAAGCCAGGCAAGAAAGAACAGTAACAGACCACCACTTACAATATTAAAGGGAAGATAGTAAGTACAGACTCATGTGGGCCAAATAAAATAGATACAGTGAAAGTGACAAGAGTGGGGATGGCAATACAATAACCACATGCTCTACAGACTATACACAAAGAACAGCCAGCCCTATCTCATCCAAGGACACAAAACGGGAGAATGGGAGAGAAATGTTATAAGCCAACAACTCCAAGAATGCAGGATGGCAGTCTCATACAATGCATTTCTGTCTTCTCTTCTTGAAAAGCACCAGCCACCATGCTTATAGATGGCCCACGAAAAAGAGTGTGAGATCATTTAAACATAAATGATATCTGAGAGAACACTATTCACTCAAAAAAAGGGCTACACTCAGATACTCAGGGAGGTAGTTCAAGGCCCCAACCACACAGACACAAGCACCGGGGCTTCACTGGGATCAGCACATAGATTCACAGCTTCCACAAGAACGAGCTTTTCAAGGAAGCAACACCATGACATTTGGCTATCTCATGGCACAAACATTACAAATTTAGTTCAATACTGGGGAAGTCTAAACAGAGAGAAAACTGGAACAGGTCCCTCGAAGCCAACAGCACCATCAGTGGTGAGGACATAGATACCAGGAAGAGCAGACACCTAAAAAGGAAGAAAATGGGTTAGTGGCATGCAAGAGCAACAGGATAACAGGACTTGAGAGACTATAAGGACATAAATGAGCCAGCCACACACCCACCGACCAATTCACCCACCCATCCAACCACCAGACACATTAAGATCAAAATACAATAAAAATATATAACACTTGCACAAAAGTCTAAAGCCGACTCTATAAGCCTATGAGGACATTAAAAACACTAAAATTTACTTAAAGATTAACAAAGACCACTTAGACTACTTCAGCCTCCTTGAAGATTTTAAAAAATACGGCCATCCATTTGGTAATGGCTGCAGCTACCAGGATTACCTTGCACACCTCACAGCTAGGCTGGCCTCCATACAATCAGCTGAGCTTTCATAGCCTGCACAAGGGTATATGGGACTGGTCTCAGCTACGGATGGAACCAAGTATCCATCTAGGCTACTTATTAAGGAGCCAAAAAAGAGACCGTGAAAAATCAGATGGACAGGCTCCTCCATAGGCGGCACAATCCATAGCAGGCATGACCTGCTGACGACTACCCCTATGAGCATGAACAACATACCACTGGCACTTCAGAATGGGGTTATAAGGTACTGTCTCCTTCACACTCAAACAGATACCTCCTAAATGACTTTTATGGTTAAAAGTATGCTCTGTGGACTCCTAGACACACCAAATACATATGCTTAGTCTGTCCCAAGGGCTACCATTAAAGAGGAGCTGGGATGGGGGGTATGCCACCAAGAGATGGAGACATGGGAAAAAAAGACACGCACGTACAATCCCCAGACTATGGAACATCTGGGTTAATGAACACTGAAGAGCACGCCTATTCAAATATCACGTGGACTATTCAAATATCACGTGGACTATTCACAGCTGTCTGTCTCCTACACTATCAAACCTTAAGGGCACTATGCCTACTATGAAGCTCAGCAGGCCCCTGCAGTCCATCCAGCGATGCATTTCCTAGGAGCCACTGACAATTCTTCCCTAAATCACAGGTGCATTCATGCATCTAAAATGAATGAAATAGACACACAGCAGATGCTCCTTCAGCTTGCAAGGGGCAGGGGAAGGAGCATGGCTTGATGGGTCCCCGGGAACAAGTGCAGCATCCAAGAAATACAATGGAAGACGATCAACAATGGAGTACAAATGACAGGACCTCATCGGGACAGATTAGATAAAAGAGCTTCCAATGTGACCATGAACAGGCACTGATAAGAAGCAGAGACACTCAAGAAACGTGCCCATTTTGGGAAATTGCTTGACGACTCCCAAGGTTGAACAAAGAATTTAAAAACGACTCATGGATTCAAACTCAAAACAAGGGGGTGGTATTCATCCTAGAAAGAGGGTAGGGCCACCATCCCAAAACCAGCTACAGGAAGAGAATAAAGACCGAAGAGACACCCTACCAAAAACAATGCACCGCACAATGCAGATTTCCCACAAAGAACATCGTGACAGAAACAGAACATCGTCATGCATGGCACTTCAAAGCCTGTGGGGAATATTCCAACAACCGTGCATGGGATGACCCATCATGCTGGGAAGATGCCTTTACATTATAGCACAATAACTTTGGTTTCCTAAAAGTTGTATTACATGACAATTTCTTGGCATAAACAACTCCTATGACGTCACCTGTCACTGTGGAGAGAGGTCCCCAAACTGCAAGACACGGCAGGGGTGCCTAAACCGTGATGTCTTATGTATCCATGTTTCACGCAGAATCACGGGGAACATCTACATAGTCACTGACATTACCTGATGATCGTGCTCTGGAAAAAAAAAAAAAAACGGCGAATGTAGCAATGACGGTGTAGAAGCCAGGGGTGAAGTGGCTACTCCATGAGAGCTCCCAAGCATCGGCAACCAAAGATGCGGGGCCTGTGGCTGCCTTGTCCAGACACTCCCGCTGCTCCTCCGTACACGGAAATCTCGCCATCTGGAACACATTTCATCAAAACAAATATGAAAAATACACTCACGCAAAGACTCATAAAATCAACAGTGTTTCCTTACAACATTTCTATAATGAGAAACACAGTTAAAAAGTATAAAAATACAATAATAGAATACAAACATGTTTCCTGTAAAAAAAAAAAAATTCCTCAACTGGTTTTTACAGATGCTAAAATCGAAGGAGGATGGTAAAAACAAACACATGGATGGGAGAGAAAAACTTACTTTCAGTTACCTAATACATTGGACCACACCTTGGCAATGAATAAAACCTACAATGTGGGGACACAGTACATGAAAAAACACTGACACTGGTGAGGGAGCAAAAATGGCCAGGGAAATACATCACTTTTCTAGAGACCATCGCAAAGTCAGAAAAACATGCATAGTTTTTGAAGAGTTCCCAAAGGCGTTGAAATGGCCATATCATTCCTCTAAAAATTTTTGGTGGTTCTCTCAGGGGCAGAATTAGGTGGCTACGATGGTCACAATTACAAAATACACAGATGCTCCCTTCAAATGGCCAGACCCATGAAACGCTTCACGAATCTAAAAATGCATCCATAAATGAACACAGAAGCACGTTCAACAATACAAGCTACCGGGATAGGAAAACACTTACCATGCCATTCGGACAACAATGGTCCCTACTTTTCCATGGACAACCTTGAGCTTCATTCTTTGACAACTCCACATGGTCACTACGCAGGTCTTGCAGAAAAGGAGCTGTGTCGGACACTCGCTTGTCAGGGAAGATGTGCATTTTTGGGAGGAAGTGGCAGTTCTGAGGGGCAGAAAAGACGGTTGTTAAGATGAAACGCGATCAAAAATGACTTCAACATTCTACAAGATGCTTTCCTTCGATCACAGACATGCCGCACAGATCCGATAAGACCTGGAAAAGGCAGTCACTGGGGTTCAAACTCCTCACGGGAGGCTGTCGAATGAAAAACCACTGGAGCAATCACAGGGCAAAAATAATACACGGCTAACAATTCAGACAGCACAAAATGAATACATGCATGCAACACTTGACAAAAGTGTCAGAAAAAATAATGCGGGCTCTGCAGAAGATAAACATTTACTTTTTTTTAAATGACTAAAACACAAACTTTGTCTACAATGTAATTAATACATACTAAACTCAACACATCACACACCATACAAACATCTGGGTAACACATCAACAATGGCCATGGTGTCATGCACACTGAAAACTTCAAAACAGATTCAATTATTACTGACACACCCAAAAAAATACATTTAGGACACAGGAAAAGAAGATTGCCTCAGATCCCTCCTATATACACAGGCACTAGAAAACAACAAGACATAGCCCTCAATTTGTGAAACACATCTAATCGAACTGCAACATCTTCATGCTTCCATAAAAGACCACCCGGTACACAAAAATAGACTAGATGGCATAAAAAGAGAATCCCGACACATGACTTTTAAAACCCATGGCCATCGCTGCTTCAACAAAAGGCCCTTAAGATCCTTCACCGTGCCTACTTTGAATGTGCACATCAGAATCTCCCTTTCCCTCTATCCTTTCCCTCTATCCCACTGTGAACAGAGCCATGGCATATCAAAAAGCATATCAGAACTCAGGATAATGAACACAATAGGGGAAAAGCGGCTCTGCTCATTTCCCTTTCTCGTTTGAATACATCAACAACTGACTTCAAGTCACCTACACACCACATGTCTCACGCTGACCTGTGGATCAAAAATACTGCACAAAGGACTATGACAAACGCTCCTATACAATTCAAACCTTCATCCGATGGCATCGAGGGGCAAAAGGCAGAACAGACACACACTGTTTCTCCAGGTACAATACGTTTAGGCAGGTACTTCTTGCAAAATTCAGGACAAAAACACAATTATTTCTTCTATCACTGACAAACATCAACCATTTTCTAGACCTATCCTGACACAGGAAATCAGGGACAAAAAACACCACTGATGGCTCCACGATATTAAGACCACGGCATCAGAGTGTCACATTGCCTGCTGGACATGTTGCAGAAGACCAAGAAGACCTAGGATGCTTTTGAGGAAGTTGGAGGGACACTGTTTAATAATGCCAGCGGACTCAGGGAACAGCCTTCCAAATCTGAGTGAGGGAACACACATGGGGCCCTCCCTTATATCTCCCTCCCTGTGATCTTTGTCCCACAAGCATGGATCATGCTTCCAGTCCTTTTCTCGGGCCTTGCAAGAAGGCCCCCAGGTGTTGGGGGTCTCCAGGCCATATCTGGTGGTCTGGCCTGGCATCAGAGTCAACAGCCCTCCCTCTGGGCAGTGTACTGTCCACAGTCCAATGGCCTCTGTAACTGGTTCTGCAAGACCAGTATCTGGGAAAGAGGTAGTGACTTAATCATAGGTCATCAGGAATGTACACCAAGCTTACTGGCCTGGACTCAGATCACTAGCCCCAAATATCAGGGCTACATTGGAATTAGCTCTTTTTGCCTCCTCAGACACAGTAGGTGAATGATATAGACTTGGAAGCTGTAGGACACAAAATTAAATAGGAAAAAGGTTACAAACCCACAGTGCATTGGCTAACCAAAGGGGGACATAAAGTATCACAGGATAAGATGCCATGTTCTGTGAAAATTCAAAATACCTTGGCCATCTCGTACAACAGGGGGGCAACGAACGGATAAGAACCGTCAAACACTTACAGAAATACTATCTTTAACAATTCAAAAAACACTAAGTATTCACATTCCTAGGTTTCAGGACATCTTGGAAACATTGGGGGACGACTATGTTTCGGGGATGCCGCGGCCTCTCTAGCCCATGATAAAAACTTTAAACCTGATCCCAAAAAATACGGCGCACAAGGCAAACAAGCTAGACAAATTCTAAACAAAGTGCTAGGCAAATCTCCTGCTCTAGGGCATCCAAAATGGACACAGACCTTTTCATTCTTCTCTGTCACATAAGAAACGAAGGGCACGGCTTTAGTGATTCGAACTCACAAACACAATCCTTAACAGAAAACTACAGGAGATTGGACTCAACAGACACGGAGAGCTGCAACAGCCTTTTTCTCAAAACACACAGCACATCATCGTGGGATCAGCTTTCAATACTTCTCTTTCTCATTATCTTGAATTCTTGCACAAACATCATGACACTCAACACTTGTCTTAACAGTCCACTGGCATTTTAGCAAATACTCATCATCTCTAATCGGAATATCACTTTAAGTCGGTCATTCGTGCTACTGACCGTGACACTTGCCTACCTGTGGACAAAAGGAACGCATCTGCGAGGCCCACACTGGCCATCGCCCAAACATCGGCAGACTGACATAGCTGGGCAAACAGACACTTCACCTGGAAGGACTTGGCCTACAAAAAACAAACAACAACAATTAGCAGACGAGACTTCACCACAGATGGGAGAGAGCCAAAACATAGCACACACATGACACAAGGGGAGACTCACATGCCTACACAAGAACCAACGCAGGGCTGTCGGACTCTCCACAAAGCCATCTCCATGCAGCCGCTCAAACAAACAAATCCACGACGGCTCACTACAACAGATGGACACGATCCTATCGAAGGAATAGCAGGAGAGGGATTTAGGTTGCTGGAGAGGAACTCACGAGGCCAGAGAGGTGAACGGTGAGGGGGTGATGCATTCATTCCATCATCCACATACCACAGAGCTGAGCCGCGATGGCTCCAGCACCCAGGGGGAACAATCAGTCACTTATAAAGGACTTTGAGCTGGATGTTTAGGGGAGAAGACTTCTTCGTGCATGCCCAGAGGGGAAAGAATAAATGTGCTCACCGCAAAGGATAAGTGGTCTTCAACAAACGGACTATCCATACTCAAATGACTTGAAAAGCCACTTCTCGGGAGAAGGGGATCTACTAAATGGCTCAAGCAAACCTAACAAGACACCCCTGAAAACGGGGGAATCACACTTCTCCAAGGAACCAATTACCGGGACTTCACCAAGACAGCTGCTTAGCATCGACACAGCCATTTCATTAGGAAGCCACAAAATCCAATATAACAACACAAAATGAGAGGAGATGGGGGGTGGGGGCTGGAAGGCTCCCAAATGAAAGCCTTAAAAATGCAAGGATACCGGCTTCCAAACATGTCTATGCAGAAACGAGACACAACTGATGTATCTCACATCAGCATTCTCCTCTCCCCCATCTCTTCTCTCTCTCTCTCTCTCCTCCCTCCCTCCCTCCCTCCCTCCCTCCCAAACACACACTCCCTTCTACCCTATCTACCACATTAGGGAAAAAATATCCACAAAGACTCCGTACTCATAAACTCTAGAAAGAGAATGCTACCATATCCCTACTTTAAATACAAGGCAACTCAACTCAAAACAAATGGACGGATGCCAAAAATCTCATAGCAGATCGATAACCACCTCAGAAATACAACACATTCAACCTGAAAAACAAGGCTTTCCGCACCCATGCTCCACAGGCTACCTGCCATTCTTTGGGATTGTTAACGAAAAAAAAACATTGAAACCTGTAAAGAATTTTAGTGAGTTTATTTGAGCCAAACTGTCGACATATGCCGGGAAGCAGAACCTCAATGAATTGAGATAATGCTCAGAAGAATGGTGGGTTACATCTGTATTTATGCATTGCCATCAAAGGAGGGACATAGGTGGGCTACATGAAATTCATTGGATAAAGTCAAACGGTGGGAAACCCCTGGGATTGGACAAAAAGTAAAATGATGGACACATACTTAGATGGGTATAGGAACAATTAACAGGATAATGAAGGAATTTGAGGCATCTGTCCTGGCGCCTACCACATTTGGTTGTGCCCCAGGGGCTCCAGCAAAAGAAGGAAGTTACAAGTTACCCAGACATCTCACAGATATGTTATCTTAGAGGCAAAAAGGCAAATGGGCTCAGGAAAGAAGATCCAAGTTGATCTTTGTCAGGGAAGATAGCAGCCTAGGAATGACTGCCCACCATAACCTGTTTGTAGTTAAATATTTAATTTTCAAACCATCCTTTGTGGTTATTCCAGGTCTCTGAGTTTGCAAGACTGCCACGCAGGCCTCCCCTGAGCTTGTCAGGTTAGCATGTGGCTCCTTTCGTCCACACCTCTAAGATAACATATCTGTGAGATGTCTGGGTAACTTGTAACTTCCTTTTTACCCCGGACCCCTCAGGGCACAACAAATGGCACCTGGACATTCCCTCATTGTTATTGTTATCAAGTTAATTGTCAACTGTTAATTACGTTAAAGTATCCTGTATCCATCTCTGTAACAGAAGCACATGTCCATCATTTTGCTTTTCACCCTATCCCAGAGGTTTCCCCGCTTTGCTTTGTCCCACCTCCCTAATCTATCACCAATGGATTCCATGTAACTCACCTACGTCCCTTTCCTTTGATTTCAATGTATAAAAATAGATGTAACCCTGCATTCTCCGGAGCATTATCTCAATTCATTGAGGTTTTGCTTCCCGGCATATGTCGACAGTTTGGCTCAAATAAACTCACTAAAATTCTTTACAGGTGTTAACGAAAAAACCATTGAAACCTGTAAAGAATTTTAGTGAGTTTATTTGAGCCAAACTGTCGACATATGCCGGGAAGCAGAACCTCAATGAATTGAGATTATGCTCCGAAGAATGGTGGGTTACATCTGTATTTATGCATTGCCATTAAAGGAGGGACATAGGTGGGCTACATGAAATTCATTGGATAAAGTCAAATGGTGGGAAACCCCTGGGATTGGACAAAAAGTAAAATGATGGACACATACTTAGGTGGGTACAGGAACAATTAACAGGATAATGAAGGAATTTGAGGCATCTGTCCTGGCGCCTACCACATTTGGTTGTGCCCCAGGGGCTCCAGCAAAAGAAGGAAGTTACAAGTTACCCAGACATCTCACAGATATGTTATCTTAGAGGCGAAAAGGCAAATGGGCTCAGGAAAGAAGATCTAAGTTGATCTTTGTCAGGGAAGGTAGCAGCCTAGGAATGACTGCCCACTATAACCTGTTTGTAGTTAAATATTTAATTTTCAAACCATCCTTTGTGGTTATTCCAGGTCTCTGAGTTTGCAAGACTGCCACGCAGGCCTCCCCTGAGCTTGTCAGGTTAGCATGTGGCTCCTTTCGTCCACACAGGTTTCAATGGGTTTTTTCGTTAACAGTATATACATTTTTGACTCAAAGAAGGAGATGGACATTGGGGACATGGGACAAAGTGAACCACACAAACCTCTGGGGTGGGTGGGCTACAAAGAAAAACATAAAACTTAGGTGGCTGCAGAGGACTTCACAGTCACCATTCAAGGGATCGCAACAATACAGACAGTTCTGTTGCCTGCCAGGAGGCCGGGGCTACGCCCTCAGGGGGGCGAACAAACGCAACTTCAAAAAAAATAGGAGATTTCACAAATAGTTACTCTCATGGACAAAAGGACAATAGCCACATAAACATAAAAATGCCTCGTCCTCAGAGAAAACATTGCCCAAGAAATTGGCTACCCAGCAGCAACTCCTTGGCATTTCAAGCTTTAGCTTGGAAGGCCATCCTTGGGGGGGGGGGGGGGACTTGAAAGACTCATCGCAGGTAGGTGCTCAAACACATGGGATGTGTGGGCTTCCAAAGGGAAGCCTGCGGGGGAAGGGGACAGGGGCCACAGTGGGTGCAACTGGGGAACATGGACTCCTCATATGGCTGAGGGAGATCAACTCCCAATGACACCATTCATTCCAGGGAAACAGCTTCACATGCTTCACATAGCAATGCAATCATACTCTCAATAAAAACCACACTAGGACTACACCTCTTCCAACTTACACATCATTCGATTTCATTTCTGATTTTAAAAAAAGAACCCTCTCTCCACACAACTGGCTCCTGACAACATATCGAGGTGCTCAGCTCGTTTCAAACACACTTGGATGGAAGCAACCATAACCTAGACAAAAAAAGGCACAGGGTCTCCATATGCCTCAGGGGACGTGCCAAATACCAATACACCTTTTCCCTTAGCAACACCTCACCCGGGGGGCGCTCACAAGATCCCACCTTTCACACACACACCAGCTACAAAGGGGCACATCAAGACTCAATGACCCATCAGTATCCTGACATCATAGATCACAAGGAAATCCCTCGATCAAAAAATCAAACACAGCCCTAATCACTTTGGCTCAGTGGAGAAGCGTCGGCCTGCGGACTCCAGGGTCTCGGGTTCAGTGACGGTCAAAGGCATGGACCTGGGTGGCGGGCACATACCCAGTAAGGACTGTGCAGGAGGCGGCTGATCGTTTCTCTCTCATCGAGGTTTCTCACTTTCTATCCCTTTCCCTTCCTTTTGGTAAAAAATCAATAAAATATTTAAAAAATAAAAAACTCATACACAGACATTTCTCTTCAGCGAAGACTTGGCGCCACCTGCTTGGGAAGCTGGACGATGGCTTTACAACTGGAATCCTCTCAGCACTGTAGACAGACACGAAGTTGAAGGGACACTGTTTAATAATGCCAGCGGACTCAGGGAACAGCCTTCCAAATCTGAGTGAAGGAACATGCATGGGGCCCTCCCTTATATCTTCCTCCCTGTGCTCTTTGTCACACAAGCATGGATTATGCTTCCGGTCCTTTTCGCAGGCCTTGCAAGAAGGCCCCCAGGTGTTGGGGGTCTCCAGGCCATATCTGGTGGTCTGGCCTGGCGTCAGAGTTAGGAGCCCTCCCTCTGGGCAGTGTACTGTCCACAGTCCAATGGCCTCTGTAACCGGTTCTGCAAAACCAGTGTCTGGGAAAAAGGTAGTGACTTAATTATAGGTTATCAGGAATGTACACTGAGCTTGCTGGCCTGGATTCAGATCACTAGCCCCAAATATCAGGGCTACATTGGAATTAGCCCTTTTTGCCTCTTCAAATCTATGCTACAAAGGGCAGCCAAGCCTCAGTGCCATCCCCTGGGTCCCCGCCGCTCCTCCGGGACACTGGGTCGCCTCCCGCATCACACCTAGCGGGCTCTCCTCACGTCCTGCAAGCGCTGTTCACCTCACTCTTGTCCTCACACATGGCCAGCGCTCGAATCGCTGATGAAACAGGATAGTGCTGTAGCTACACTTTTCTCAGCGAGGTGCTGCTTGACTCGTGTCACATCACCATTGACTACAGAATGCCATAGTTTTCGAATGGCCTCAGGAGAAACAGGGATCATAAAAAAAATAAACCTTGGCATTTGGGTCTCTTCACAAGCATTCTATTCTCTTCCATTCATGTCTCTATTGGGACTCACCAATGAGCCTCAGTGCTTCAGCATCCACCTAGAACCACAAGCAATCTGGCTTCCTTTGGAAACAACTGAAAAATTATCCAGGATGGGATGCTCAGCTATTTGTGTGTATGTTTGGACACAAGTTTTAAAGGGAGATACTGGGAACATTCATGAAATGCAATTCTCACAACTGCTAAGGAAGAAAACTCGTAGGTGGTTGCGCTAACATAGGATATCTTCTGGGCGGAGAAGAGGAGGAGGACATTCCACACATCACCCCAAAAAGTTCAGTAGCCAGCAATAGACAGTAATAATTAGCAAGTTTCCAAACATTTGCCATGGGAAACATTCAAACTTATCACGTTTTTCACTTACTCATTTCATTAGACTTAGGAAACCAACTTGGTACAAGACATGTCATTCACTGAAATAAACACTATTTGGAAAACAAATGTTTCGGACATCAAACAGATAACTTCTTGCTAGGATTTAGTATTCAAATAAGAACTAGAGACAATAACTTTCACATCACTTCCCAACCCACTGTTGTGCAAATACATGTCCATAGAGCTCTTGTGTCTTGCACAGAGTCGCCATGAAGGAGGTGGAGTCTGTGGAAATGGAATACAGGGTTCTGGGGTCCTCAACCAACGAGAAGGTACCTATGGGAAGACAGAGGGAAACCACATGGTGGCCACAGCTTAACACAACGCATCTCTCCAGGCCACTGTGGCCTCTGTCATCTATCCGGCCCTCGGGCTATGTGTCCTTTGCTCAGCATGTTCTTCAAACAATGACATCAGCTGAGTCTGCTCACATCTTCTCACAGTGGGTGGCTTGGGGAGCAGTGGTACGGGCCACTGGAGGGGAGCACATGCAGGCCCCTCCTCTCTCCGTTCCCTGCCTCCCTCACACCTGCCTTTCCCCTGCCCCTCCCTGACTCGCCAACAAAGGCTCATCACTGAGGTGGTGACTTAGGACAACCTCCAGGGAACTCCCTACAGCGGCCTCCTTGTGTTCTGTCAGCACCTTGGCAGCTCAGGCACACTCGGACATTTTATTTTAAGGTTCTACAAACATCACCTTCAAAAACATCAGCGTAGCTCAAGGGTCTGCTCAGGATGGAGCCTTTCTGGTAGGGGGACGCTGCTTTGAAACACCCTCCACAACTTTTCCTTCTTTGTACTTTTCTCATGTGTATCTATTGATTAATTCTTAACAGAAAATATATTTTTCCCATTCAGGTTTTAAGAGACACTGGGAGGGAGGGAGGGAGGGAGGGAGGGAGGGAGGGAGGGAGGGGAGAGAGAGGGAACAAACAAGCAGACAGGAAGGTGCCAGACACCATTGGATTTTTGCTTGACACAGGAAAACAGACGGTGGCTGGCCATGAAACCTGAATCCCAGGATATGCTCAGGACTGACCAGGAATTCCACCGCTCAGCATCCAAAACTATAACCAGCGACCAACACTGCCCAGGGCTGATTCCTTCCACTTACCAGATGAGAACAAATGGACCTCTTTCTTCTGGCAAAAGCCAGCCCATCTACGATGATCACTCATCATTGAGGTTACTCTCTCCCTCTCTCTTACTTTAGGAAATAGGAAATATATATATTGCTAAAAATAAAACAATGTTTACACACAAAACTTTGGGTTCAATCTTTTCCTCGTGGTACTAACACGTTCCTATGATAACCCTGCATCTGAAGGGACCATCAAGAAATGCAGCCGACAGGGTACTAGCTGCATCAGGAAAGGAGACCTGTCCACTACTGGCTGCCTTGGGAACGGCGGCCTCCCCGGTACACAAGGCTTCAATAAAGGCAGCGTCTAGGGTACGGACTGACAGAGTGAATGCACGCCTTCACAATGGAAGTGCAGCACCCAAGGCCTCCCTTTGCAGCCCTGGGCCAGGAAGTAGTGCAAAATCCATACCAGTTACTTCAATCCATCCACGGAATAAAAGATCCCCGTCCTGGAATGATACAATGATTTTAAGGGTTTTTCTTTGTTTTGGGTTTTTGTTCATTGGTTTGTTTATATTGGAGGACAATTATTTGTACTCTTAGCTTCCGTATGCCACAGGCCGCCATTTCAGCACCAGAAACAGAAACACAAGGGATTCTTCCTTGAATGGCCACAACAGGGAACAAGCAACCAGGAACCTGGGAAACAGGAACCTGGGAACTAGTCACTGGGAACAGGGAAACCAATCACTAGGGATCTGGTAACTAGTCACTAGGAACGACTAACCTGGCAACTAGGGACCTGACAAAAAGGTACCTAGTTGCCAGAAAAATAGGAACTGATAACATGGACAATGGGAACGATCAACCTGTATTCTATTAAAAGGTGAAATAAATAAGTAATAACCTTACTAAAGAGGCCTACATCAGAGGAAACTACTTATCCCAATACTGCTGCACCTCGCTGGACTGACAACCTGCCTGAAGTATGGTGACATCCAAGGAATGACATGCCTCAATAATGGCAACCTACAGGGGACCCACTGCAATAATCGTTGCGGGCTGCTTAGAACTCCCTGCCTTCAGGACGGAGGCCTCCAACTGCCTGGAAAACTCAGGACAGGCAGCCTGCACCTGCCGGCCTGCCAGGGGAAAGGCCCCGGGTTCCTTACTGACTGCCTCCTTAGCGGGAGGTCTCTGCCATATGGAAGGTCTCAGTCATTGCGGCCTGTGGCCTTCGGCAGGCATCCATTAAGGCGGCCTCTCGCGAGCACGCTGCGTCTCGCGAGACTCAGCACCTCACTGTATGGACTGGCTGCCTGCAGCTGCACACCTGCCAGGTAAACGCCCTGTGCCCCGTACTGGCTGCCTGGATAGCGGGGGTCTCCGCCATACGGAAGGTCTCAGTAGTGGCGGCCTGCAGCGAATAGCATGAGTCAATGAAGGCAGCCTCTCGCATCCACGCTGCATTTCGCGGGTCTCACCATCTCGCTGCTCGCACTGGCTGCCTCAATATTGCTGGCTTCTAGATTTCCGAAGGGTTCATGATGTCAGCGCAGCAGCCGAGGCCTCCCTTTGCAGGGACGGAGCAGGAAGCGGTGAAGAACCCACAATGGTGACTTTGGTCCATCCAGGGACGGAATGCATGCCGCCCTGCCCAGCCTCTCTGATCTTGTCACCCTTTTTTCCTGGGTAGAATGTTTGGTCCAGTTCACAGGGTTTTAGCTGGAATTTCAGCACCAGGGACAGAGGCACAGCGTGTTAGTCCTTAAACGGCCACAGGAGGGAAGTAAAGGATAGTATTTGCCTCACAGCTTCCTTTGGAGTTCCAGTGGAATAAGTATATGGTTCCATAGACAGACGTGTACAGTATCATCAGTAACTTACTTGAAAGAAAATGAAAACATTTATCTTATAAAACCAGTGTATAACCCTGCTCTATGATTACATTCTGATAAATCACAAGATAAGGAGTACTTACTATTAGCACATTTCTATAACTCCCTGCTAAGAGGACGGCGACCTCCAACCCCCTGGCTGCCTCACTAGAGGCGCCCTACACCTACCAGCCCGCCAGTGTAAAGACCCCAAACCCCGTACTGGCTGCCTCCTTAGGGGCGGCCTTCACCGTATGGAAGTTCTCAGTCATGGCGGCCTGTGGCGTAAGACATGCGTCCATTAAGGCGGCCTCTCGCGAACACGCTGCGTCTGGCGGGACTCAGCACCTCGCTGCACGGACTGGCTGCCTCAACAATGGCGGCCTGGACCATACCCACTGCCGCAGCCAGAGCGGGCTCCGTAAAACTGCCTGCCAGAGGACGGCGGCCTCCCACCCCCTGGCTGCATGAGTACAGGAGGCCTGCACCTGCCGGCCTGCCAGGGGAAAGGCTCTGTGCCCAGGACTGGCTGCCTGAATAGCGGGGGCCTGCGCTGTACGGAAGGTCTCAGTCATGGCCGCCTGCGGCAGACGGCATGCGTCCATTAAGGCGGCCTCTCGCGAGCACCCTGCGTCTCGCGGGCCTCAACACCTCGCTGGATGGACTGGCAGCCTCAAAAATGGCGGCCTGCGCCGTACCCACTACCTCATCCCGAAAGGGATCCCAATAACTGCCTACCAAGAGGACGGCGGCCTCCAACCCCCTGGCTGCATGAATACAGGAGGCTTGCAACTGCCGGTCGGTCAGGGTAAAGGCCCCAGCCCTGTACTGGCTGCCTCGTGAGGGAAGGTCTCAGTCATGGCGCCTGCGGCGTATGGCTTGTGTCAATTAATGTTTCTCTCTCATCCATGTTTCTATCTCTCTATCCCTCTCCAATCCTCTCTGAAAAATCAATAAAAAATATTTTTTAAAAAATAAAAAATAAAATCCGATATATCTAATCCCATCATTAAAAATCCCATATATTGATCCCATCAATAAAATCCCATCACCATAAACCCATCAACCAAAGCCCATCACCATAAACCCATCAACCTAGTCCCATCAGCATGAAGCCATCAACCTAATCTAAATGATGGGGACAAATGATGGGGCCAGGTGATGATGGGGCCATATGATGGTGCCAAATGATGGTGCCAAATAATGGGGCCATATAATGGTGCCAAATGATGGGGCCATATGGTTGTGCCAAATGATGGGGCCATATGATTGTGCCAAATGATGGGGCCATATGATGGGCCAAATGATGGGGCCATATGATGGGCCAAATGATGGGGCCATATGATTGTGCCAAATGATGGGGCCATATGATGGGCCAAATGATGGGGCCATATGATGGGCCAAATGATGGGGCCATATGATTGTGCCAAATGATGGGGCCATATGATGGGCCAAATGGTGGGGCCATATGATGGGCCAAATGATGGGGCCATATGACTGTGCCAAATGATGGGGCCATATGATGGGCCAAATGATGGGGCCATATGACTGTGCCAAATGATGGGGCCATATGATGGGCCAAATGATGGGGCCATGTGATTGTGCCAAATGATGGGGCCATGTGATTGGGCCAAATGATGGGGCCATATGATGGGCCAAATGATGGGGCCATGTGATTGTGCCAAATGATGGGGCCATGTGATTGTGCCAAATGATGGGGCCATGTGATGGGCCAAATGATGGGGCCATATGACTGTGCCAAATGATGGGGCCATATGATGGGCCAAATGATGGGGCCATATGATTGGGCCAAATGATGGGGCCATATGATTGGGCCAAATGATGGGGCCAGGTGATGAGGCCAAATGACACCTTTGGTTAATCCTCACCCGAGCATAGTTTTTCCACTGATTTTTAGAGAGACAGCGGAAGGGGGGGGGTCACAGAGAGAGCGAGATGGTTTGTTTGCCTCCTGCACGCACCCCAACCAGGACAGGGATCGAGCCTGCATCCCAGGCACAAGCTCTGGCCTGGGAATCGAACCTGACACTCTTCCATGTACAGAACGACACTCTAACTACTGATCCACACTGGCCAGGGCCAACACCATTTTTAAAAATAAGTTAGGGAATGTGGACAGGGGCGCAACGCATCGGGTGGCCCTGCATCCCAGGACTCGATCGAGGCGACGGCCCCAGCCTGCTTCCGGACGGATGGGAGCGCCTCCGCGGATCCACCAGGAGGAAGGCTGCTTCGCCCCCAAGTGGGCTCTGGCTCAGGTCTCCTGGAGCCGGCAGGCCACCAGGCCCAGAGGAAGCCGCGGCTCGGGTGTCAGGCGCGGGGACTTGGCGAGTGTCGGCTGCCCACAGTCGGCTCGCTTGCCCTCAAGTTTCCTCGTGGCCAGGGTCATGTCCTCACGGGAAGCCCAAGGATGCCCCACACCGGCCCCGGCCAACCCCATCCGGACCTGGGAGGCCAGCCAAAAAGTCAGGGACAAAGTCGTTTTCAGGAGAGCGACTGAGGAACATTCTGGGAGCTTCGCGGGGTCTGGAACTTACCTCCTGGTCCACCTGGGAGGCATTGGCAGCCCTTAAAACAGATGCGAAGCCTGAAGTTCCCTTTCGGGAACACCTGACATCAGGTGGAGCATCGGCTGGTTGCAGGCCCTCCGGCAGCCAGTGCGGGAGCATGGGGCCGTGTCACCGGATGGTGAACAAGACCCGGGCGTCCCAGGAGGCATGCAGACTCGCCTGGGAAGGGGTTCTGTAGGGTTTGCCACTGGAGGTGTGGGCATCTACCTGACACTGAGCCTTGAGTGGGGCCCAGTGGCCTGTGTGAGCTCAGATCCAAAGGGTGAATACAGTTACCAGGTGAGGGAGGAAGGAAGAGGCAGTGCCACAACTGGGTGTGGCATGTGCAAAGGCGTCCTCAAACTACGGCCCGCGGGCCACATGCGGGTGTTTTTGCCGTTTTGTTTTTTTACTTCAAAATAAGATATGTGCAGTGTGCATAGGAATTTGTTCATAGTTTTTTTTAAACTATAGTCTGGCCCTCCAACGGTCTGAGGGACAGTGAACTGGCCCCCTGTTTAAAAAGTTTGAGGACCCCTGCATTAGAGGGATTATATTATTACAATACCCTTCCTCTCTGAAATCAATATATATATATTGATTTATATATATATATTATTTATTTATATATATATATATATATATATACCTAATAATAGAGTAGTATGCAAATCATCACTCTGCTACACTCACAAGCCACGCCCACCAGCCACGCCCCAGCCACACCCACCATCCAATCTGAGTGAGTATGCAATTAAACTGAAAACATGGCGGCAGCCCCGCCCCCCAGCCTCTCCAGGTCTCTGGAAGTTGGAGAAGTGAGGCGCCAGCGCCTGAGGCTGGCTGCAGCCACAGAGACCAAGAAGCCCCCTGCCCCATGATCCCAGGCTGCAGCCAGCCTCAGAAGCCTCAGGTCCGCCCGCCCCAGGTCCTGCGGAGACGGAGAAACCGGGCCCCAGCGCCTGAGGCTGGCTGCAGCCACGGAGACCAAGAAGCTGCCTGCCCCGTGATCTCAGGCCTCAGCCAGCTGGAGAAGCGGTTCACCCCACGTCCTGGGGGAGACAAGAAACCAGGTGCTGCAGCCCAGGAGATGAAGAAGCCACCTGCCCTGTGATCCCAGGCTGCAGCCAGCAGCAGAAACCTCAGGTCCGCCTGCCCCACCTCCTGGGGGAGAATTAGAAACCGGGCCTCAGCGCCTGAGGCTGGCTGCAACCTGGGAGATGAAGAAGCCGCCTGCCCCGTGATCCCAAGCTGCAGCCAGCTGGAGAAGCTGCCCTCCCCACGTCCTGGGGGAGACAAGAAACCGGGTGCCAGTACCTGAGGGTGGATGCGATCTGGGAGATGAAGAAGCCGCTTGCCCTATGATCCCAGGCTACAGCCAGCTGGAGAAGCTGCCCACCCCATGTCCACCCGCCCCACGTCCTGCGGGAGATGGAGAAACCGGGCCCCAGTACCTGCATCTGGCTGCAGCCCGGGAGATGGAGAAGCCGCCCACCCTGCGGTCCTGGGCACCAGTACCTGTGGCTGGCTGTGGCCTGGGAGACAGAGAAGCCACCCACCCTGCGGACCTGGGCACCAGTAACTGTGGCTGGCTGTGGCCTGGGAGACAGAGAAGCCGCTCACCCTGTGGTCCAGATGCCAGCACCTGCAGCTGGCTACAGCATGGTAGATGGAGAATCCGCCCACCCTGCAGTCCTGGGCACCAGCACCTGTGGCTGGCTGTGGCCTGGGAGACAGAGAAGCCGCCCACCCTGCAGTCCTGGGCTCCAGCACTTGCAGCTGCAGCACAGGCGAAGCCCCCTGTCCACCATCCCCTAAGGCTGCAGCCAGCCTGGGCGCCTATGGCTGACCAGAGGGAGGGAAGCCCGGATCCTGGGTGCCTGTGGTCAGCTGGAGGAGGGAATCCTGGGTACCAGGTGTGGGCCGAGGCAGAGGTAGTTAGGGGCAATCAAGTCAGCAGGGGAGCAGTTAGGGACAATCAAGCTGGTAGGCAGAAGCAGTTAGGGGCAATCAGGCAGGCAGGTGAGCAGTTAGGAGCCAGCAGTTCTGAATTGTGAGAGGGATGTCCAACTGCTGGTTATCCCATGAGCGGTCCCAGATTGGAAAGGGTGCAGGCCAGGATGAGGGACACACTTCCCTCTGCCCCCGTGCACGAATTTCGTGCACCGGGCCTCTAGTATATATATATATATAAATCTATTCTAACCAGGTGGTTTTGGTATTTAAATTCCTCAAAGTTGAACAGTAGGAGCTCTTTAATATTGCCATCAGTCTTTTTTTTTCTCTTTGTAATCATTACTAGAGGCTCGATGCATGAAATTTGTGCACAGGAGGGGAGTGTCCCTCAGAACAGCCTACACCCTCTCTAATACAGGACCCCTTGGGGGATGTCCGACTTCCAGTTTAGGCCTGATCCCACAGGGGTCCCTCAATCTGGGACCACTGGCTCCTATCCGTTTGCCTGACTGCTGGCCTGATCCCCCTAACTGCTCTCCACTGCTGGCCTGTTCCCCCTAACTGCTCTCCCGTACTGGCCTCTGCCTTGGTCCTGCCACCATGGCTTTGTCCAGAGGATGTCTGGTCTAATTAGCATATTACCCTTTTATTAGTATATATAGAGGCCTGGTGCACAGCTGGGGGCTGGCTGGTTTGCCCTGAAGGGGGGCCCAGATCAGGGTAGGGGTCCCCTTGGGGGTCAGGGCCAGCCTGGGCAAGGGGCCTGGGGCAGTTTGCATGCCAGCCATGCCCACATAATGGGGGGGATCTCTACTAGGGGTGGGGGCAGCCTGAATGGTCCCCACTGGGGTGGTCATGGCCATCCTGGGCGAGGGGCTGAGGGCCATTTGGGGGTGGTTTACAGGCCGGCCAAGCCCCCAGCTTTGTCTGGAAGGATGTACAGAAGGTCTCCTGGTCTAATTAGCATATTATTCTTTTATTAATATAGATTATTTTATTATTGCTTGGATTGCCTGCTCTCCAAGAACTTGACATGAGAACAGAAACACCAGTCCTAGCCAGAGAGGATATGAGGGCGAGGAGGCATCTCACCACCATCCCAGGTATGTAAACAAACCAGAAAAGGCCTCTGTGGCTCGGCCCTGACCCCTTCCTCTCCCCTACAGCTCCCTGTTAGCACCTGAGTTCTCTTTTCCTTCCTGTCTCTCCGAGAGTTTCAGATGGTCCACCCAGCAGAGAAGGACAAGACACTTTGCCAATCTGGTCTGCTAAATTTGCCAGATCTGTCCAAAGATCTGACTTTCTAACTGTCTAAGATTCTGCCTATCTCATATGGCCTTTATGTTTTTCCTTGCTAAGCACTATTCATTCTATAGTGCAATTATACACTGAGTGGCCAGATTATTATGATCTCTAAACGCATAATAATCTGGCCACTCAGTGAATTGTCCCAGAGAACTCCTGTGGCCATTTCCTGTTCCCTGTCATCCTATATTCCCTAGTTCTTCTAGCTATTGTGTTATTTGAAGTGGAGCGAAGGATGGGAAGGTAAAATTTCTTCTTCTCCCATTCCAGTGGGAAACTACATTGGCCCTACTGTGGCTTAACCTGTTGTCTCTGCCTTGGAAACAGACAGAAAGCACACAAAACACCACGTCAATCAGGTGAAGGAGAGCACAGCCATCTGCTCTGCCTTGTGTCCACCATGGAGACAGTTCTCAGGGTCAGAGTTCCCATTGGGAGGCTTAGCACAGGCCACACTGAGATGCATACGAAGAACCAAAGGGTTGGACTGAGGGCCTGGACTTTATCAAGAGACAACAGGGGAGTGGGATCCAGTAACATGAAGTCGGTGATGGTCCACTGAATAAGAACACTCAAAAGCAGGGGCATGTGAGTGCTTTTTGTTCCCTGCTAAAGAGAGAGCCGGGTCTCTGAGGAGTGCCTGGAGTTGGCTGGGACTCCTGAGAAAGATAGACAAGGCTCCCTACGCACGCTGTGCCTTTTTGCTGACTGGTCCTGTGCACCTAAAGTCTATGGCAGGCTCCTGGGTCTAGAGAACCTCCACCAAAAAGAGTAAGGTATGGGATTCCCAGAGACTGGCTTCCACTGGGATAGGCCAATGCCCAGTGGGTGGAGCCAAGATTCCCTCAGTTCGTAGCACCCATTCAGGTGGACTGTGAGCATGAGCTTCAGGTGCTAATGGAGGTGGCTGGAGAAAAGGGCACCACTGAGCTCTGAGAAGGGAGGCCTCCCCGTCACTGTCACTGAGGGTGTCTCTCCTGGGGCATGGACCTTGCTGTAGCTCTATTTTTCTATATCCTGGCTTCCCCACTGGGGAAGTGGAGGGGGGCAGATAGGCAGCCCACCTTAGTCTTAGAAACCGAATCTCAGGGCTGGAAGGACCTTGGAAGCCAAACCTGGCCCACCGGATGTCTCAGCACTTATGCCACCTGCCTCCCGCCTCCTCCTGCCCCACAGGAACCCCAACCTGAAGACCCTCTTGTCCGTGGGAGGATGGAACTTTGGTTCTCAAGTGTAGGACCCCTCCCCAGACAAAGATGGACTAGGAGTGCATGAGGGTCACAGGACCCCAGACTGGTTCGGCACAGGGGTAAAAATGGCCATCACGGCCCCACCTCATGTACAACCAAGAAACTGGAGCCCACAGAGCGAGAGGGACTTGCCAAGAGTCACACAACAACTGACAGTGGATCTTATCATTCTTTTTTACCACCTTAGACCTGAGGCTGGATGAAGGGCAGGTGGAAAGAATGGGAAACAGGAGGAGAGCCTGGGAGGACTTCCCGGAATGGGTGGCATTGGAGCAGGGCATACAGAGGGGGCAGGGCATGGCCATAGCAGCTCCCATGTAATGAATGGTTACTAAGTGTCAGGTACCCTTTCCAGCCATTGTCTCATGGAATCCTCACAGGGGCATCAAATCCTATCTAATAAAAGACTAATATGCAAATTGACTGTCACTCCAAGACACAAGATGGCTGCACCCATGTGGACACAAGATGGCATGCAGGGGAGGGCAGTTGTGGGCAGTTAGGGGTGACCAGGCCAGCAAAGGAGGGCAGTTGGGAGTGACCAGGCTGGCAGAGGAGGGCAGTTGGGGCAGACCAGGCCAGCAAAGGAGGGCAGTTGGGAGGGACCTAGGCCTGCAGGAGAGGGCAGTTGTGGGAGATCAGGCCAGCAGGGAGGGCAGTTAGGGGTGACCAGGCCATCAGAGGAGGGCAGTTGGGGGGGACCAGGCCTGCAGGGGAGGACAGTTAGGGGCAATTGGCCTGGCCGGGGAGCAGTTACTCGTCAATCAGGCTGGCAGGGGAGTGGTTAGGGGCAATCAGGCAGAGGCAGGTGAGTGGTTTGGAGCCAGCAGTCCTGGATTGTGAGAGGGATGTCCAACCAGCAGTTGGACATCCCTCAAGGGTTCCCAGATTGGAGAGGGTTCAGAATGGGCTGAGGGACAACCCCCCGCCACACGTGCATGTGCACCAGGCCTCTAGTATAGTATATTTATGCCCATTTTACAGATGAGCTCACTGAGACCTAGGTTACAACCTGTGCAACTGGCTTGGCTAGTGGATGACCAAGTCTCCCTTGGAAACCAGGGGTGTCTGGCTCCAAAGCACATGACTAGAAGTGGGTCCCACTGTGGCCATGTCTCCTGGAGCTGTGGGCTCAGGCACCCTGCTCCTCGGGGTACAGAAACTGCCCCCAAGGGGACCATGCCCAGCATCTCAGCACTAAGCACTCTTCTGTGGTGATTTCATTCCTAGATTTTCCAAAACAGCCTGCAACGCCCAGATTCACAGGACTTTCATCAAGTTGGCGCCATCATTCCTTCAGACCCACAGCTTCAACAGGCTGGATCTCACCTGGCTCTACCCTGGAAGGGAAAATCAGCATCTCACCTCTCTGGTCAAGGTGCTAGTCGGGTCCAGGACAGGGGTAGGGAGGTGGGCAGAACCAGGAGGGGTGGACATGCTGTAACCTGCACAGCGAGGTTCAGGATCTGCAGGAGGATCTGACGCACAAATGAAAATGCTAGACAAAAAATATGAATTATTAAGAGGTGAGGGCCAGGTAGAGTCTCTTGAAGAGCACCCTGAGTCCTGGCCTAGTCCGCTTTTATTCAGTTTCAGATACACATCTTGCCCTCAGAAAAACACGGCAAACAGGTAGCAGACAGTCTCAAAGGTCAGTAAAGATCAGCAAGATCCAGTAAACATTTACTTGGAGGCTATCAGGTCAGGAAATTGCTTCAAACCACTGCTACCTCCACATGAACAATCAGTGCCTAGCATCAGCCCTGCCAACGCTCAAGGTCCATCAGCCTCCCATGTTCCTTGGTGCACACTCATGACAGTGTTGGCATGTGGTGGCTTCCCACATGGACAGAATTGTCTCCTACTGATGTCCTGTGAGGGCAGGGAAGAGTGACTGAGGCCTCTATGCTTCAGGGTCCTGGGACTTGACCCAGGAGGATGACCCGCAGGCCTGTGTCCAGAGACCCCGCAGAGCAGGAAGATGCTGTGACCACAGTGGGGGCGGGGTGGGGTCAGTAAGCAGAGTACCCATGTGTCACCGCCCATTTAGTGGGTGTCACTGTGCACAGTTCCTATGACGGGGGACACTCAGGCACATCCAGGGAGGGCAGCCCAAGCATCTCCAGGGACCAGGGGAGAGTGACCATCCAGATAGATTGTCCACAGCACCAGCCCAGGCATGCTCAAAAGTGATTCTTGAAGAAATCATGGCTGAGTGTTTCCAAAAGACATCAAGCCACAGACTCAAGGAGCTCTAAGAACCCTTGACCACTTTCTGCAAAACTGGTGAAAAATGAAGTTAAAGAGAAGATTTTAAAAGTGGCCAGCAGAAAAGACACAGTTATGTTAAATGGAGCAAGAAGCAGTACGCTTAGAAGACCCTTCAGAAGGGAACAGTAAATAAAGATGTTCTTGGATCACTAAGCGGTGTCAGGGTTTCTCACCAGCTCACTCACACTCAAAATAAACATTAAAAGTACATCAGGCAGAGGGAAAACAATCCCAGATGAAGGGAGTCAATAAAGTAAGAATAGAGTGCCAGAGTAAAAGGTAGATAAAACTAAATAAATATTTACAGTTTTAAATATTATCTTGTGGGATTTAAAACGTATATACAATAGACATAATTAACAACAAAACAAAAAAGTTGTCAATGAGAACTTACAAATCTGGAATCCCAAGTCTTGTCTGAAACCTGGGCAAAAAAAAAGAAAAAAAAAAAAAAAAAAAAAAAAAACACCTCCCAAAATACTGCTGTGTCTAGTGGCAGCATATGATAATTGCAGAAACAACTAGGAGAAAAGATTTACAAGGTGTGGTAACCAAAAACCTACAGTTTTTAGTAAACATGGCAACCTGGCATCAAGTTGTTCAATAAATATTTGTTGAATGAATAGGTCATTTCTATGTATTCTTCCTGTATTTACTTTTAATTAAAAAATCACACTAAAATAAAAACTGGCATCTGTTCATTATAAAGAATTCAGTCAAACATCCCAAAGATGGAAGTAAAAACACAACCCCAGTCCCACCAACAAGAGAAACATGGGTAATAAACAGATGGGTAGAGATACTTTTATAAAACCATAACAATCACATTTCAGATTCGATTTTAATTTTACTTGAATTTCACAAAAGAAAAAGAAAGAGTTGATGAAATTGCTGAATTCATATAAATATTTCCTCGAGATAACAGACACTTCCCCTAAATTTTCCCTTCAAGAATAAAAAAAGAAATTGTGAGAACATTAAAGGTTGAAGTCATTATGATTTTCTCCAAGGACATATTTTCATTTTTGTGTATACACACTTCTTGCTGTGAAAGATGAGTTCATTGGCCCAGCCACACAGGCATGAACACGCAGTTCTGAAAATACTGAAGCCCTTCTGTACCAGTTAGTAAATGTCAGCCACTGGACTCTCCCCAGGGCTCTCCCTCTCTTCTGGCTGCCCCATCCCATCACCAGGACCAACCCCAACACCCCCCGCCTCCCCTCCCCAGGACCCAGGGGAAAGAGGACTTTAGTCCCCTCTCCCAGTAGCCTTTAAGACCCACCACTTTACCCCAAGCAGCTTAGTTTCCATCTGTGTTATGTAATGGCCTCAGGTAAGGCTTTGTTTACAGAAAGTATTCAGTTTGAAACCCCCTGCTCAAGGTCATCCCTCAGGCCCTTGCAAGTTTGCTCAGTCCAGGATTTCAGGAGATTTCAAGATTTCCAAGAATGGAGGCTTACCTCCATAACACACCAGCTCCTTATGAAGTCAAATGCCTGTCTGCCTCCTGGTGTCATTACCTTGTATCCAAATGGGCAACAGACCCAGGCCTGTGGGTATAGAGATGTCCCCTGAGCTGGCTCCAAATCAGGTGAGGCAGAAGGTGCTGGAGCCCAGGCCAAATGGAGGGGACAGAAAGGGAGTGGGCTTTGCTCCATGTCCAGCCCTGTGTCAAGTGCTCACAGTTCTGATCTGCTCCAATCCTATGAGAGGTGTTTCTTTGCTCCCTTTCCTCCCTCCCTCCTTTCCTTCCTTCCATATTTACCTGTCTGTGCCAGGGGCTGGGGCACAAAGGCAAAGCTAGCATCCCCAAGACCTCAACAACCCATAAGAGTGTCATCCAGAAAACAGCTGTGACTGAGGTGGGTGCAGGATACAGGGGGAGTCCCGAGGGACTCAAGGAAGGATCTCCAGTAAAATTGAAGCCAAGCTGGGACATGAAGGATGAGGAAGGGCATTCAAGGTGGAGGGAACTGCATGTACAAAGGAAGGGAGGGAGGAAACAGCCTGCCTGGTCTAGGAACTGTGGAAGTGTTACAGAGAACCGGAATAATCAAACAATGCCGGAGAGTTTGGAGTCACACTTTATGCACTGAGGTGGGCTTAGAGAAAATTAACTCAAATTCTAAGCAAGGCTACAAGCAGAACTTCCCTTTTTATTAGAGAGCCAGCCCTACATGCACTTAGTGGTTATCTCGCTGCGGGCCTTGAAAACAACACAGTTCTATCCAATTAAAAATGCACCTGGCATGGTATTGAAATTATGGGCATATCTAGTCTCTGGCCTACAAGGTCAGACAGCTAAGTTTATCTTCCTCATTATTCAAGCAGGCTAAAGCAGGCTAGAAAGCAAAGTTATTTTTTTAGAATAAGAGCCCATCTAAAACAACAGCAGAGAATTCCAAACAGTAGTTTTACAAAATAGGGGTTAGCCTTCTCATTCCCCTCCACCTTGTCCCACAAGCTTTTCAGCCTTGTGGTACAATAACCACGTGTCCCAATTATGCCCCAATTAATTGATTATCTGTCTAGCTTAGTGGGACAAACGCAGGTGACCAGGAGTCAGCAATAACGGCCTATCCCCTGGTACTTCAATGTCTAGACAGCTGAGCCAAACCGGAACACATGACACACAAGACAGAATGAGTATGCAATCACACAGGGTTTATTTACCTATTCCTAGTGGGTCCTAGGCTCCAGCAAAGGCCACCCGGCGATGCACACTGAAGGACAGACAACAAAAACAGAGACAGGCCGGTGGTCACAGTTGGTTCAGGCTCACACAGCAGAGCAATCAGGGGCTTGTCTCTCAGAGCGACGTGGAGTCCTCCTCTTATCGGGCAGGAAACTTCAACTGAAGATGGTCTCAGGGTTATACAGACCGAAGTAAACAACTTCAGTGTCCTTATCGGTGTGGGCCAGATGGTGTGCCTTATGCTGGAATCAGGGCGTTTACACTTTAAGAGCTCAGAGCTTTTACATCAAGATAGTGGAGTGTTCATTAATTTTGGAAGTTACAGAGTATTGGGGGTTTCCATACAGCAAATATTTCACACAATAATTATTTCATACATTAGAGGGGTTACATTATTATAATACCATGGGATGTTACGGTGAACAGGGGTGACGAAAATCTTTTACTACTTCCTGCTGAAAAGGGGCGACATCCAAGGGGTTAACATCCCGTTTCTTCCTCTTGGAGAGGTTTGTAGGGAATTCTTCTGGCTTGTAGGACCATTTGAATGTTAAAGGCATCTAGACAGGATGAGATAACGCGAGTTACCAGATTTAGAAGACATGGTCCTAGGGTTATGGCTATAAGTAGCATTAACATGTCAATGGAAGGAACCTTACCCCCCCCCCCCGCCCCCACCTCCCATGTAGCCCAGCTCTGGGATAACTCCTGTCTTATTTTTGAAGCTGGATCAGCTAGTTTCTTGGCCCCATCTCTTACAATACCAGATTGGTTAGCATAAAAACAGCACTCTTCTCAAGGAACAGGCACAGCCCCCCTTTCTCTGCTGTGAGAAGGTCTAGTCCTCTTTGATTCTGGAGACTAACAGCTGCCAGTGAGTCAATCTGATCCTGTACTGCGACAATACTTTGAGCTATTTCTTCTAAACTGTCAGCAAGGTCTTTGGATAGGCTCTGATAGTAGGAGAGGAAAGTTGCCAGTCCCCCTATTCCAGTACTAACCCCTGTTGAAATGACAAGTGTTATAAGGAGAGGAATTACCTGGACTGCTCTTTTAAGAGGGAGAGGGTGAGATTAAGTGTTTGGTAGAGATAGTGAGGACTCAGGAAGCTCTCAAGAGGCAGAGTGTAGACCTGAATGTGGTTGAGATTAAAAGAGTTCAGTAACAGTAAAATAATTAGCCTCAGCTTCATCTTGTTTCTTTGCTGTGTAGGAAGCAGTGCTTCTGTGTCCCAGCATGGGCACAAGAGTTCTCCTCCTGGAACTAGCCTCATAAAAAGACAGCACTCATAAAAAGACAAAATGAGAATTATTAGAAATATAAAAACAATGATTATCCAGAAATAACAGAGCATTTTGCATTTAAGAGAAGATGAGAAAGAAAGATTAGTGTAAGGAAGAATTCATCAGGGCATTTCTGAATTCCTTGGAGCAGGTTGATCAGCCAGGTCCATTGTCTTCTTGAGGGTGATCTGCAGGGGGTGTTTCTGGTCAGAGGTTACCTTCCACTCAGGCTGGGCATCACTCGGCTGGTGGGCTGCTTTCACCCAAGAGTGGTGAATCCAGTTGTTCAGTCCTGCAACCTTGAGAGCTGTGGGAGTGGTTAGTATGACTGGATATGGTCCCTTCCAAATTGGCTTAAGGGGCTCTTTTTTCCAGTCTTTTACCCAAACCTGGTCTCCAGGTTTATAAGGATGTACAGCTGTTCCTAGAGAGATAGGTAGTCAGTCAATAACCCATCTGTGGACCTCAAAGACAGTTTTTCCAAGTCCTTGTAGTTGCTTCTGGATTTCTAAGTTTCCTGTTTCCCCCAAATCTCCCTTTGGCCGAATTAAGGGAGGGTGTCTACCATATAGAATTTCAAAGGGAGAGAAACCTTGTACCTACAGGAGTACAAGAGGCAAGATATCTGTCCAGGATAAGGTTGTCTTGGCATAGCTTAGCCATAGCCTGCTTTAGAGTCCGGTTCATGATTAGTGGGTGGAGCAAGAAGCAGTACGCTTAGTACTTTTCTCTACTTTTCCTGAACTCTGAGGCCTGTAAGCTGTATGTAGGTCCCATCTAATTCATAAAGCCTTAGCTACCTGTTATACTATCTCTGCTACAAAGGCTGGGCCATTATCGGACCCTATGGTCAAAGGCATTCCATACCGTGGAATTATATCCTTCAGCAATGCCTTAATGACTTCCCTCGCCTTTTCTGTGCGAGTAGGATATGCCTTGACCCAGCCTGAAAAAGTGCAAACAAAGACTAGTAGGTATTTATTTCCTCTGCTAGGCCCTACTTCTGTAAAGTCTGCTTCTAAGTCCTCAAAGGGAGTTTGCCCGCAGCGCTGAACTCCTATCGGTCCCATAGAACCCTGTTTGGCATTGTTCTGTGCAAAGAGGAGGCAACGCTGAGAAACTGAGGCACACAAGGAGGGAAGACGGGCAATTAGGTAGTATCTGCCTAACAAAGCTTCTAGAGCAGTCTTTCCTAAATGAGTAATTTCATGCCTACCTTATGGGCTAACTGTTCTGGGACATAGACCCTATGATCTGGGAGTATCCACCAACCTTCTTTTGTGCTTTTGCCACCTTCTTGCTGAGCCCATTCCTCCTCCTGCGGTGTGTACTTTGGAGGTTCAGGTAACTCGGGGGCCAACATGATCCGTGCCGGTGCTGCTGGTTCTTTGGCAGCCTGCTTTGCTGTGGCGTCAGCATGCTGGTTTCCTTCTGACACTTGAGTCTTTCCCTTTCTGGTGACGTTTGCAATGAATGACAGCTATTTCTTTAGGCTCCCAAACTGCTTCTAGTAACTTTAAAATCTCATTTTGATTTTTGATTCCTTTTCCTCCACCCATCAGAAGCCCCCTTTCCTTGTATATAGCCCCATGAATATGCAGGGTAGCGAAAGCATAGCGTGAATCAGTGTAGATGTTGGCACGCTTATCCTTACTGAGTTCTAAGACTCTGACAAGGGCCCAAAGTTCTCCCCTCTGCACTGACTATCCTTCAGGCAAGGCCTGTGCTTCAATTGTCTCAAAGTCTGATACCACTGCATACCAGGCTCTCAACTTTTTCCTTCATCTAAGAAGCTACTGCCATCTGTGAACAATACTAAGTCCAGATTCTTTAGGAGCTTATCTGCTTCTTTGAACAACCTCATTAACAGCCCATAAATCCTGTTCCTGCGGTAGTCATTAGTCCCAGACTTTTTGACAGGCAAGAGGGGAGTATTCTATGGTGACTGGCATCTTTTAAGGAGTCCCCACTGAAGTAACCAGTCCAAGTGGACCTGAATTCCTAGGCGTGCCTCCCATGGAATTGAATATTGGCTGATTTTGACAGGCTGTGCCCTAGGATTTAAGTCAATTAGTATCGGGGCATGGTCTTTGGCCAGGCCAGGGGTATTTCCTTCTGCCCAGACCAGTGGGAATTCTTCCTCTAATTCAGGCTCTAAAGGTGAGGCCTTTGACTGAGGGGCATAAAGTCTCCATTCTTCCTCCCAGGGGCACTGCTAAAGACAGGATCATTGGAGAAGTCTCCTCACTTAGGCGAAGCTGTGCTGAGCCATTTGGAGCAAAAGTGATTTATGCCCCCATTTTGGCTAAAAGGTCTCTACCCATCAGAGGTACTGGACAGTCTGGCAAGTATAGGAATTCATGAATTACTCAGTGGCCGCCAAGTTGGCATGGGCAAGGCCGGAAGAATGGTCATCGGGTCTGGTCCCCAGTAGCTCCAATAATGTTGACTTCCTTTCCTGAGAGAGGTGCTACTTTCTGTGTGACTACTGAGTGCTCCGCTCCCATATCAACCATAAAGTCCACAGTCTGGCCACCAATTTTCATTCTGACCATGGGCTCGTGGGGGCCCAGCTGAAAAGAGCCCGGTCTATCCTAGTCAGAGTCAGCTGCTGCCAACCCAATAAGGTCTGCTTCAGGTGGTTCTGATTGATAGTGAATGGGTGGAAAAGGGGACCCTATTTTCTTGCTCTGCTGTTTGGGACATTCATTCTTCCAGTGCCCTGTTGCCTTACAATAGGCACACTGGTCCCGTCTCAGGCTTGCTCTTCCTTTCCCTCCTGATCTGTCTTCTTGCTTCCCTTTTTGAGCTGTCTGGGGGCCCGAACCTCTGAAAGCCGCTGCTATCACATTGGACCTTCTTTGTATTCTCTTTTCTTCCTCCTTTTTTGCTGCCTTGTCTCAGTTGATGAAAACCTTGTTGGCTATCTCTAGCAGTTCACTAGCATTTTTTCCTGCAAACCCTTTCAGCTTCTGTACTTTTCTCCTGATATCAGGCTGGGCTTGGCCTACAAAAGCAGCATTTACCATGGTTTGAGTGTCCGGGGCCTCAGGGTTAAACAGAGTGTAGATCCGGTATGCCTCATAGTCTCTTATAGAAAGCTGCTGAACTTTCATCGGGCTTCTGGAAAACCTCAGAGATTTTAGCCACGTTGGTGGGCTTCTTGGCTCATGCCCTGACCCCCTGGAGGAAAGCCAGCCGATATCTTTCTAGCCTGGTCTTTCCATCTTCTGAGTTTGGGGGCCAATTAGGTTCCTCATCTGGGAAGGCCCCCCTTGCCCATCTGTCTGTATCTAATATTCCTGCTGGGGCCTGGGTCTGGTGCCACTTCCGAGCCTCTGTCATTACTCTCGTGCACTCCTCAGTATTAAAGAATTCAAAAAGGAGCTGTTTGCAGTCCACCCAGGTGGGCTTCTGGGTCTGGAAGATCATTTCTAGGAGAACCATGGCCTGAGGTTTTTCAGAATAAGCTGGGGTGTGTTGCTTCCAGTTCAGAATGTAACTTGTGGTAAAGGGCTGATAATAATAGACCGGCCTTCCTTCCTGTAAGGTCCCATCTTTACCAAGCACTTGGGCACCCCGAATCTCCCTGAGAGGCATCTGATGTTCCAGCTGTTGTTTGGGCCCTTGATCGCCTAAATGCAAGCACCGCCCAAACTGCTTTGGAGAGCCTAGTGGAGGGGAGATGGAGGGAGGCGGTGTTTCCAGACTTTCCAGACCTTACAGGCTAGCTGGGGGCCGGGGGGGGGGGGGTCAATTGGTGCTGCCTGTGGCTCATATGGAGGTGGTAAAACTGATGGGACTTCCTCGGGAGGAGGGGGGGGTCCTATAGAATAGAGGGTTGAGCTTCCTTCTGAGGGACCTGCTTCTCCTTTCCTGCCTGCTTTTCCTTAGTCTGCTCCTGCCCTGCCTGCCTCTTCACTCCTGCTACTAAAACCTTACTCTGTCCCTTCTTACACACGCAGAACTGGACCCAAGGCGGCAAGGTTTGAGCAATTTCTAACCAGCTGTCTATGTAGGGAAACTGATCTGGATGTCCAGGATCTCCTGTGACTAGATTCCAGACCGCCCTTCATCTAAAGAGCCTTCCGAGGGCCAGCCAACCCTGAAGGCTGGCCATTCTACTTCACAGAATTTCCTCAGTGATTCAGAATTCATTTTAATTCCATAATCTCCATCAAATCCCTTTTTAAAATTTTTTCAACATGCAATTGAGAACAGTAGATTTACTCTGTCCCGACCCCATGATGATAGGTGGCTAGAGACAGACAAGGGAGGGGGTGACCTGTTTTTACAGATCCTCACTCAGATGCCCGCCTGGCTGCGGCCCGTGGGAGCTTAGATTCATCTTAGCTAAGGTGCACCTGTATAAATCACGGGCCTGGTCACCTCCACTTGGGGGTGAGTCGCTGTTATGCCATATGACGAATCCCAGAACCGCAGTTTGGGGCCCACTCGGACTCCGTAACTGAAGTCGTGGAGCCACACAAAGGAGAGGAGAGGGCAGGCCCTCTCCCTCCACACTCACACACTTTCACCAGACATTCACTCAGAGTTTAAACAACAATCCACCCAATTCCTGATTCCTGATTAATTTGCCCGAGGAAGCCGTATGGCTTCTGGGGAGGTGATCAAGCTTCCCCTTCCACTAACTTGGTGTGGGCTGTACTGACCGGGCCCCTACCTTACTGATTCTGTCAACAGGTCCAGAAGTGTCTGTCCGCTCTCTCCATATGCTGGCCGGGTCCTGGGCTGAGGTCCGGGAGCGCCCAGAGTCCCCTGGTTTAATTCTGCTAATTCAGCAGAGTGGCACCTCCCGGAGGCCTGTCCAATGCCTCCGGGCCCCAAACCTGGTCCATTCACCAGAGGCTAAAAAGCCAAGCATGGGTTGGTTTTTCCGGGCAATGCACCAAATAATGTTACAGAGAACCGGAATAATCAAGCAATGCCGGAGAGTTTGGAGTCACACTTTATTCACTGCGGTGGGCTTAGAGAAAATTAACTCAAATTCTAAGCAAGGCTACAAGCAGAACTTCCCTTTTTATTAGAGAGCCAGCCCTACATGCACTTAGTGGTTATCTCGCTGCGGGCCTTAAAAACAACACAGTTCCATCCAATTAAAAAATGCACCTGGCATGGTATTGAAATTATGGGCATATCTAGTCTCTGGTCTACAAGGTCAGACAGCTAAGTTTATCTTCCTCATTATTCAAGCAGGCTAAAGCAGGCTAGAAAGCAACGTTATTTTTTTAGAATAAGAGTCCATCTAAAACAACAGCAGAGAATTCCAAACAGTAGTTTTACAAAATAGGGGTTAGCCTTCTCAGAAGTGTGATGGATTCCAGGTCTAGAAAATCTTCTGGAATATTGGATAGAAGGAGGAAAGATGGCAGCTGGCAGGACAGAGGTGAGGCAGAGGAAGTGAGTGAGTGAGGGTATGAAAGGAGAGTGTGTGGTTGTGCGTGGGGAGTGTGTGAGTGAGTGAGGGAAAGTTAAATCTCGCAGGAGCAGCAGGGGCTGGCAGACAGGTTCTCCTTGACAAGGAGGGGCTACCACTGCTGAAGGCACTCCCCGAACTGCTGGACTCCAGCACGGAGCCTACGCCATCTTGAAGGGGAGAATGGCCTTTTTTAGGAACTCATCAACACCACCACCAAGACAGGCCTTGGAACTGCCCCGTGACCCAGCAGCCACTCCAGCCAATATCCTGCTACCCCAGCTACAGACCCACGGACCCTGGGACTTCCACCTCCAAAGATGCACCGCTCGGCAGCACAAGACACCCATGAAAAACACACATGGTGTCAAAACAAGCCAAAGGAAAATCATTTGGGCAAAAAATGAAAAACGATCTCAAGTCAAATTTATAGAAAAGATTCCTTTATTAACTTTTGGTCGAGAATATGTTTGTATATTTTCAGAAAACAACTTCAAGACCATGTGGATTCCTGCAACAGAGAGGAATTGACAGGAGTGCTCCAGCCATGAAGACAGAAGAGAAACAGTACAGAGATGGAAGATGGTGATGACGCCTTGCCATACTAGCAGTCAGCAGCTGTGCATCGCTGCAGGTTGCCCAGGACCAAACCAGAGAGGGTCGGACCTGCATTACCACCATTTGCCCACCATCCAGAACTGAAATATAATTGCTGATATGTACACATAAGGAACTGTTTGACATTGAAATTGGGACTCAAAAGAACAGTTGGCCCAGAAAGAAACTCACTACAGATTGATTCATTTGCCTTTCAGCATAACCATTATTGCTTGTCTCATTTTCGGTTCTTATAAGTGTATTTCTTGTATCACATGACCTCACTCATCTAGGGGAAATAATGAACAACATAAACTGATGAACAAAAACAGACCCAGAGACGGAAGCATCGATCAGACTGTCAAACCTCAGAGGGAAGGTAGGGGAGGGTGGGGAAAAGGGTGAGAGATCAACCAAAGGACTTGTATGCATGCATATAAGCCTAACCAGTGGTCATGGACAACAGGGAGGTGGGGGCATGTGTGGGGAGGGGTTTGGGATGAAAATGGGGGGATGAGGACAAATATGTGATACCTTAATCAATAAAGAAATTTTTAAAAAAAATCATCAAGGAAAAAAAAATAAAAATAGCTAATAAAAAAAAGAAAAGAAAATCTTCGGGGTGAAGTTGGGGTCCCAGAACCCACTACCTGAACCCTCTGCCTCCTTGACCTCCTTTGCTCCTGCTGCTGGGCCAGGAAGAGGCCCCTCGTCTACCTGTACAAAAGGAGGCTTTGAAGCTGGAGAGAGTGAGTGAGGAAGGAGGAACCAACTGGTGTGTATATTTTTAATTGGATTTTCTTTTTATATTTTTACAATACACAAAATAAATCTATTACCCAATTGTTGATACAAAATAATTAGGTATTTACATACAAAAAACATTAATAGTTCAAGAAAAAATATATAATAATATTACATGCAATGAACATTAATATGTTTGAGAACAGTGGCTTCTATATATGTAAAAGCCTAAGCGACCATTTGACCAGTAACTATGATGCACACTGACCACCAGGGGGCAGATGCTCAATGCATAGGCATGGAAACATGGAACAGACTGATGAATCTCAGAGGGAAGTGGGGAGAAGGGAGGGTGGGAAGAGATTAACTAAAGATCTTATATGCATACTAGAGGCCTGGTGCACTTGCACCCATCGGGTACCTTGGCCTGGGTGGCAGGGATCAGGCCAAAAACACAGTCAAACTTCCCTGGAGGGGTCCCAGATTATGAGAGGGTGCAGGCCAGGCCAAGAGACCCCATGAGTGCACTAATCCATGCACCGGGCCTCTACTTATAATATAACTTGATATCTGGTATTGTGATCCCTCCTACTTTGTTCTTTCTCAGGATTGCTGCAGCTCTTCGAGGTGTTTTTTTTTAATTCCATATGAATTTTTGGAGAGTTTGTTCTAGGTTTGTGAAATATTTCATTGGTATCTTAATGGGAATTACATTGAATCTATAGATTGCTTTAGGTAGTATGGACATTTTAATGATGTTGATTCTACCAATCCATGAACATGGTATATTCTTCCATTTGTTTATGTCTTCCTCTATCTCTTTTTTCTAGGTCCCATAGTTTTCTAAGTACAGGTCATTTACCTCCTTAGTTAAGTTCATTCCTAGGTATCTTAATTTTTTATTTTTTTTGGGTGCAATGGTAAATGGGATTGCTTTTTTTTGTTGCTCTTCCTGTGAGTTCTTTACTGGTGTATAAAAAAGCCATAGATTTCTGTGTGTTAATTTTGTATCCCGCTACATTGCTGAATTCATTTATTGAGTCTAGTAGTTTTTTTATGGAGTCTTTGGTATTTTCTATGTACAATGTCATGTCATTTGTGAATAATGACAGTTTTATTTCTTTTCCAATTTGGATGCTTTTTATTTCTTCTTCTTGTCTGATTGCTATGGATAGCACTTCCAGTTCTATGTTGAACAGGAGTGGTGAAAGTGGGCATCCCTGTTCTTAGGGGAAATGGTTTTAGTTGTTGCCCATTGAGTATGATGTTAAGTGTAGGTTTTACATATATGGCCTTTATCATGTAGAGATTTGCTCCCCCTACTCCACACTTTGTTGAGAGTTTTTATCAAAAATGGATGTTGGATTTTGTTGAATGCTTTTTCTGCATCTATTGATATGATCATGTGATTTTTGTCTTTCAATTTGTTTATGTGCTGTATCATGTTTATTGATTTGTGAATATTGTCCCAGAATAAATGCCACTTGATCATGGTGTATGATCTTTTTAATATGCTGCTGGATGCGATTTGCTAATATTTTGTTGAGGATTTTAGCATCTATGTTCATCAGGGTTATTGGCCTATAATTCTCTTTCTTTGTAGTGTTTTTATCTGGTTTTGGAATTAGGATAATGCTGGACTAGTAAAAAGATTTTGGAAGTGTTCTTTCCTCTTGAATTTTCTGAAATATTTTGAGGAGTATAGGTGATAGTTCTTTGAATGTTTGCTAAAACTCCCCTGTGAAGCTGTCCAGACCTGGGCTTTTGTTTGGTTGGAGTTTTGTGATTATTGCTTCTATTTCATCAGTAGTTATTGGCCTATTCAGGTTTTTTTAATTCTTCCTGATTCAGTTTTGGGAGATTGTATTTTTTTCTCGGAATTTGTCCATTTCATCCACATTGTCCAGCTTGTTGGCATAGAGTTCTTCATAGTATTTTCTTACAATTCGTTGTATTTCCATGGTATCAGTAGTTTCTTCTCCACTTTTGTTTCTGATTTTATATATTTGTGTTCTCTCTGGTTGTTTCTTGATGAGTCTGGCTAATGGTTATCAATTTTGTTTATCCTTTCAAAGAACCAGCTCTTGGTTTCATTGATTTTTTTTTGTATATTTTTTAGTCTCTATTTTATTTATTTCTGCTCTAATCTTTTTTTAAAATATATTTTATTGATTTTTTTGCAGAGAGAAAGGGAGAGGGATAGAGAGCTAGAAACATCGATGAGAAAGAAACATCGACCAGCTGCCTCCTGCACACCCCCCTACTGGGGATGTGCCCGCAACCAATGTACATGCCCTTGACCGGAATCGAACCTGGGACCTTTCAGTCTGCAGATCGACGCTCTATCCACCAAGCCAAACCGGTTTCGGCTCTGCTCTAATCTATTATTTCCTTCCTTTTACTTACTCTGGGCTATTCTTGTTGTTCTCTTGCTAGTTCTTTAAGTTGTAGTGTTGAATAGTTTATTGCTGATTTTTCTTGTTTTTTTTTTTTGTTTGTTTGTTTTTTGAGGTATACCTGTAGTGCTATGAACTTCCCTCTCAGGACTGCTTTTGCTGTGTCCCAAATATTTTGGGTTGTTGTGTGTTCATTTGTATTTGTTTCCAGGAAGTTTTTTTATTTTTCTCTTGATCTCATTGGTAACCCATTCATTGTTTAATAATACTATTTAGCCTCCATATGTTTGAATGTTTTGGGGTATTTTAACTGTAGTTGATTTCTAATTTTATTCCATTGAGATCTGAGAAGATGGGTGATATAATTTCAATCTTCTTGAACTTGTAGATATTTGTTTTGTGTCCTAACATGTGGTCTATCTTTGTAAATGATCCATGTGCCCTTGAGAAGAATGTATATTTTGTTGCTTTGGGGTAAAATGTTCTATTAATGTCAATTAAATCCATTTGATCCAGTGTGTCCTTTAGAATTTCTGCTTTCTTGTTAAGTTTTTGTCTGGAAGATCTATCCAGTGAAGTCAGAGGGATGTTAAAGTCCCCATATATGACTGAATTGTTGTTGATCACTCTGCTCTCTGTTAAAGTCCTCTGGAAGTTTCATATCCTCTCTAATAAAATGGTAATATGCAAATTAACCATCACTCCGCTACATAAGCTATGCCCACCAGCCAAAGCCACGCCCACCAGCCAATCAGGGCGAGTATGCAAATTAACCCCCATCTAAAATGGCTACAGCCACAGAGAGCAAGGTTTCCCAGGTAACAGAGAAAACCAAGCTTTCCATAGCTGTTGCAGGCCTAAGCCTCCACTCAAGCACAAAGTTTCAATTATAGAAGGTAAACAAATTCAAACAAATGGTAGCAGAATGGAGCTTGAGAGAGCAGGCCAGGGTTGCCGGCGGCAACAGGGGAAGCAAAGCTTTCCGCACACCCTGGCCTGGCTCACCCACTTAAGGCTACAAAGTTTCAATTGTAGAAGGTGAATTAACTGCCACAGAAATGTCTGCGCCCCAGAGTGAGCAGCAGGAGGCTTGGCTCCGCTCCAGGCTACAAAGTTTCAATTGTAGAAGGAAAATAAATTCCAGATACCAGGCCTCTGCTTGGGTTGCCAGGGGGCATGGCTGGCCTGCAAACCACCACAGACCCCTCTCTCAGGCTGCCCCACGCCCCAAGGGAACCCCACCCTGATCCGGGACACCCTTCAGGGCAAACCAGCTGGCCCCCACCCGTGCACCAGGCCTCTATCCTATCTAATAAAAGAGTAATATACAGATTGATCATCACTGCAACACACAATATAGCTGCCCCCATGTGGTCAAAGATCCTGCCCCCATGTGGACACAAGATGGCCACTACAAGATGGCCATCAGGGGAGGGTAGTTGGGAGGCACCCGGCCTGCAAGGGAGGGCAGTTGTGAGGGACCAGGCCTGCAAGGGAGGACAGTTGGAGGTGATCAACCCTGCAGGAGAGGGCAGTTAGGGGTGACCAGGCTGGTAGAGGAGGGAAGTTGGGGGCAAACAGGCTGGCAGGGGAGCAGTTAAGCATCAACCAGGCTGGCAGCGGAGTGGTTAGGGGGTGATCAGGCTGGCAGGCAGAAGCGGTTAGGGGCAATCAGGAAAGCAGGCAGGCAAGCAGTTGGGAGCCAGCAGTCCTGGATTGTGAGAGGGATGTCCGACTGCCCGTTTAGGGATCCGACTGCCCACCAGGATCGGGCCTAAACGGGCGGTCGGACATCCCTCTCACAATCCAGGACTGCTGGCTCCCAACTGCTTGCCTGCCTGCCTTCCTGATTGCCCCTAACCGCTTCTGCCTGCCAGCCTGATCACCCCCTAACCACTCCGCTGCCAGCCTGGTTGATGCTTAACTGCTCCCCTGCCAGCCTGTTTGCCCCCAACTTTCCTCCTCTGCCAGCCTGGTCACCCCTAACTGCCCTCTCCTGCAGGGTTGATCACCTCCAACTGCCCTCCCTTGCAAGCCTGGTCCCTCTCAACTGCCCTCCCTTGCAGGCCGGGTGCCTCACAACTGCCCTCTCCTGCTGGCCATCTTGTAGTGGCCATCTTGTGTCCACATGGGGGCAGGATCTTTGACCACATGGAGGCAGTATATTGTGTGTTGCAGTGATGATCAATCTGTATCTTACTCTTTTATTAGATAGGATAGAGGCCTGGTGCACGGGTGGGGGCCAGCTGGTTTGCCCTGAAGGGTGTCACAGATAAGGGTGGGGGTTCCATTGAGGCATGGGGCGGCCTGAGCGAGGGGCCTGTGGTGGTTTGCAGGCCGGCCACGCCCCCTGGCAACCCAAGGGGAGGCCCTGGTATCTGGAATTTATTTTCCTTCTACAATTGAAACTTTGTAGCCTGGGGCGGCAGCCATTTCTGTGGCAGTTAATTCACCTTCTACAATTGAAACTTTGTAGCCTTAAGCGGGTGGGCCCGGCCAGGGCGTGCAGAAAGCTTTGCTTCCCCTGTTGCCGCCGGCAACCCTGGCCTGCTCTCTCAAGCTCCATTCTGCTGCCATTTGTTTGAATTTGTTTACCTTCTATAATTGAAACTTTGTGCTTGAGTGGAGGCTTAGGCCTGCAACGGCTATGGAAAGCTTGGCTTCCTCTGTTACCTGGGAAACCTTCTCTCTGTGGCTGTAGCCATCTTGGCTTGGGGTTAATTTGCATGCTTGCCCTGATTGGCTGGTGGGCGTGG